>NW_008239758.1:7160778-7172681 GCF_000691975.1 Corvus brachyrhynchos | reverse complement strand
GGCCCCACCGCTGCCCCAACGACAGCGGGCTGCCCCCTGCTCCCAGCGCCACACAAGGGGGGCAGCTTGTGCTTAACGCGATCGCTTCCCTCCCCTCCCCCGCTCCGCCAAATGCTGGTTCGTGTGTACCGACATCTCCATAAAATGGCTGCCACGTCAGGCGAGGGTGTTGTGCTGTGCAGAGCCCTGCGCTGGGAGGTGGCTGCTCAGCAAAAACACGCCATTTCAGACCTCGGAGCTCCAGCTCGGCACAGAAAACGGCCTGGGAGCTAACCGACCGCAACCTATTTTTCCCCCCCAAAAAAGATGTTTTAATGCTAGAGAAGCCCAGAGCTGGATACAGACACGGCGTTTGTCCAGCCTTGCAGGGTCTGCAGCTCAAACCGTTCCCACGCCGGGTATTTCAGAGGTGGGAGCGCAAATGCAACAGATACAGGCCAAGGGAAAAGAAAACTACGTATTTTTGCTATCCCTGCAAAACTCACTCCTGGGCTTTAAGGGGGCCCCAGCCTGCCTCCGGCCTCTACACTTCCCATGAGGGCCGACCATGGATGTACCTTCACACTACCTGCCCTTCAGACGTGCAGCACAGAGGATGCTAGAAAATACAGCAGATTGTGTTCAATTACTTATGCAAATCCCAGGCACACAGGTGGGGGTAAGCAGGAACTGCAGCAGACCCAGAGCAACTTTTCCCCCGTTGGGGAAAGTTGCATGAAATCACTCAGCTCCAAGTTCGATTTACTGTCAAAGCACAAAGGACAGGTGTTGCTGGGCACCTACAAAGGCAGGAGTACAATGCTCAGCTTACAAACTGTAAAGAGTTAACACCATCTCTCTCCCCAAGAATAATCATCTGCTTTGGGACAATTCTCAGGCACTTTTGTTTACTCAGCACAGGCCTTTGTATTTCCTTAGAGCTGGAAAGGTGGGACTCAATTCCTCAGGGCACTACAGTGGTGTGCAAGAACTGTATTTTCTTCCACTCTTAACACCTTTCTCCAGCCCAGGTGAATGGCACCAGCCATATCCACCTCTTCCAGCACCCAGGGCTCCCACCAGGACTGTGCAACTTCCATGTTCAAATACTTCCATGGATGCCAAGCTGGCCTCACCAGCACGTGAAGTGCAGACACTGGTGCATTTCTGGGTTACAATACAGCAAAGTGGTGGCTTTACTTCCTAGAAATCATTTCCCCTACTTCAGGTCAGCCTCAGGAAGTAAAGCCCATTTTATGACATTGAGCTGACTCACAGCTCACAAATAAGCTCAACAGGGTTCACTTGCAAATATCCTGTGCCCGATTGCTCCCACACTTCAGGTGTGTTGGTGTCACACACAGCAGGTTTGAAAAAAAAAAAAGAAGATGTGAAGGGGGAGAAGGGTAACTTCACACAACAGGTGTTAAATGTAAATGGATCAATTATGATAAATAACCTTTCAATGAAAACCCCAAAAGCACACGAGACACTATGCAAATCTCATACCCCTAAGGACAAAACCCCCTGTGGGACTCCTGCTACATAGCTCAGATTTTAGCTCCTATTCCTTTCCAACACTGATAAAATACTTTAAATTTCCTCAACAAATTATGTCTGTTGCTGTTCTTGTTGATAATCTCCACTTTAAAAAAGCATAAAAATTTATGTAAGCCGAATAATAAATAATTTTTTATAAATGGTGACTTTTCCCACAATATTTTGCATGCAGCATTTACAGTAAAGAAAGCACAATATGAAAATCTGATGTGTTTTTAAACGGCATTATTAGAAAAGCTCTGTTGAAGTGCTACATGTAATGCTTCAAATATCCCTGAGGCTAATTTAGTTAATACTAATTTCAAACTAAAACTAACTTACCTATATCCATTTTAGAATTTAAAATTTGACTGCAATTTTAATACACCCAGAACAGCATCCAAGTTTATAACAGAAGGTTACAGTAACTTGATAATATATATATGTGTTACCACACTATTTCAAGTTCGTGTGCTTAAGGAAGGTTAAATACTGGACATCAAGAATACTATTCAAACACCTGAACATCACATAGAGCACATGTGATACAACAGACAGTTCAGAGTTCTTTTTTATTAATGTTGGTTTAAAATGCAGGAAGACAACACCAGAGAAAAAGAAACAGACCAAGATTCAATTAAAATTAACAAAATGCAAAACTCAGTAATATTTACAAACTAGAAAACAAAAATGCATATAGTTTAATTTCCAATTTTTGGAGGAGGCAACCCTTTAAATACAAAATGAGCGATTTGGTAATTGCACTTCTGCATTCCCAGCAAACAAACATTTTCAGTATTTCACACTTTTCCCACATCAAGGTTTAGTTTATAAAAATCTGTAAAGAATCTCATTACTCGACAAAAGTAAATAAAAATACTCTGAGCAAAAATACGTTAAACAAAACAAGCAAAGCATCTGGTGCCTCTTGTGAGCAGTCCCAGGGTATATTTTATAATACAAAATGCCATCACCAGCAGGACAAAGTCTCGTTAAATTGTATAAAAATATTCTAAAATACCTCAACAGAATCAAAGTTCTACAAGCTAAAATAAAATCTGAAGTAAGAGGTATCCGACACAGAGGCACTTTCCAGTTTATATTTCAAAATAAGCTTTTTTTCATTCATGTAACTTTTTCTTGTGCCTATTTACTATAATTTACTACTACACCAGGCTTCTGTATGGCCCTCAGTTAAAGTTTAGACTTCTGAGATTCTTCAAAGAAAAATTTGCCTTGTATGTAAAATGGTGCAATGCAGCAATGGCTAAACCGACAAGGTCATTTTTCACAGCACAAAAAACCTAAAAACTGAAATTCAAAAGCTGGAAAAACATCATACAGGGGCAAGGGCTGCCCTGAATAAAGGTACAGTACCTTTTGCCTAGGACATGGGCCCTTAAGTCACAACACAACTTTCAGAAATTGCTACCAAAAAAAATTAGGGTGTGGCATGCTAACAATCTCAAGGTCATTCCTTAAAAAGGAAGCAAAATCAGTAAAATGTTTTCTATTAAGCACTGACAGTAACCCAAGGCTGTCAAAGTAAACAGGGTATTCACAGGTTTTACAAAAAAAAAAAAAAAAAAGAAAGTTGATAGGTCATACCTCGATGCATTGCTGTGGACTGAACCCTCCTCTCCTTGGCTTTTGTCCTTATTTCTCATCATCTTTTTATTCTTAAATATTAAAAGGGGGTCAGGGGTGTCTGTTTGCTTTGAAGTCCTGTGCCCAGGTATTTACTGTCAAAAGTTGAAAGAAAGGTAAGGTCCCAGTTCGTTTCACTGGCTTTCATTATCAGGAACAAAGTCCTGACGCTGCAATGATATTGTTATAACAATACACAACACTGATCAACACGGCAAACCGGAGATTTAAAACAAATAATCATTTTTACAAGAAAAATCCGAGAATAAACACAGGAGAGGAGCATCCTGCAAACTTTCCCAAAGTAACACTGGATGCAAATAATCTCTGTATCTTATTGCGTCATCCCAATACAGCACAAATCGGTCGAAAATCAAAGTACTCAAAACGGCAGAAATTTAAAAATTATTATTATTAATTGCTCACCTACCTGATCCATGCACCGCCGCCAGGACCAAGTCGATACTAGTTTCGGGTAGTGGAAAAACATTAGATCCAAAATATTTAGAATTATACCGATAAAATACAAATTTCAGAAAATGAAAAAAAAATATATATTCTAATCCCAAAAATATGCTGCCGATAAAGCAAAAGAAGCGGTAATTAGTACAAAAATGTCCGGGGGAAAAAGCTCATTAGGAGAGCGCACAAAAATGGAGGTACGCCATGGCTTCTAAGCTGGAAAAACAACGACCTGGGCTCTCTCCACGGCTTCTTCTTTCCAGCAAGGCACGAAAAAGGAGCCCTCAAAAGCTGCTTTTCTGCCCGAAAAAGGTCCGCTCGGCCCCCGATTAGTGCCTAGGAGAGGCAAGGGGCTGTGGGGGCCCCCTGAGGCTGCCCGAAAGTTAGGGAAAGTTGCGTAAAGTGTTGGGGAAGGCACGGAGCTGAGCGCGCTCTCTCTAAGGCACAGCCGCCATCTAGAGCTCCTTCCCAGCTCTGAGCTCTGCCTTTGATTGACACTCTCTACATTTACCCCACAACTCAGGTGATGTACCATAGACCCACCCCTTCATTTCTACCAAAAAAAGAGAGAGCCTCCACCTAAAGGGTGCCTGCTACCCCACAGCCCTGGCTCCTTCCAACTACCCCAGCTCAAGGGGCACCTTAACCCCATGTGGCTCAGGCACCCTTTGGAAGCCAGAAAGAAATGGAATTTGTGCCTTTTGTTTTAAAGATTTGCTAAATATTTCAGTGCCTGGGCTAAAATTACTTCCTCCCTGGACAGGAAGTAGTGCTGTTACAAGCCATTTTGAAGGCATGGAACTGGAGCTCACAGCCATGTAGGCAGCAACAGCCCACGCTGGGGGTCACCCCACCCAAGGGGCAGCTTAGCTTCCCCCCAGTTCGGTGGCAGAATCCCCAGACAACAGCTGTTCCCTCTGCCCCCCAGTGCTGGCACTGGCAGGGGGGGACAGGAGCATCACCCACTCCCAAACCAACCCCACAGAGCCGAGATTGCCCTCCAGCTCCACAGCGCCTCCCTAGTGGTTTCCCCCAACAACTCAAATCCAACAGCCACACCATTTCTACCAGCTATGCCAAGGCACTGCGGTCAAGTCAGTCCAACACCATCGAATTGCTTATTTCTAATGCACTTTCTTAACCCATTCATGGTCATTAACAGATTTTTAACACAACAAATTAATTTTAAAGCTGCACAGTAACCAAGCTGCAGAACTGCAAATCAATCAATGGACACCTCCAAACACAACATCCTGGAATTGGGAAGATGTATCACCAAGGGAATGGAGGTGATCCAAGCAGCCCCTGACCACTTGATACTGACTACCAGTTGTCTTCCACGAGCAAAACCAACTCCTTAAAGCACAAGGACATCTTGCATATTCATAAGCATCACAATAAGACAGCGCCATCAGCCACTGGGGGACCACCAGAGGACAAACGGGCAATGGGCTACTTTGGGGTTCTATGGGAACATCCATGACACAGCATCCCAACAGCTCAAAACCATTCAACCAGTAGAACCAACACAGTCCCCCTTTAATTCCTCCACAGACCTGCCATTCATCTCCTACAACCACCTATCCTCTTTCCACAGGGGTTTCACAAGGAACTCTCCAATGCCACAAGCCATTTAAAAAAATTCCACTTTACCAATTATTCACAGAAGACTCCTTGCACCTCAACTGCAAGAACGAAAAAACCACAATGCAAGACCATTCCAAGCATTTTTGGGTAACACTAAGGAAAATCCACTCATGTGAATGAGAAACCCTTCAGGTTGGTCCCAGCATCCAACTCCACCATAAAAACACATAGCAAAACCAAACTGGAGCAAGCGTGTACCATTAAAATGGCTGAATGGAACAGGTACGAGCAACTCATCATGGTAAAAATGGGTATTTCCAAAGAAGTCTGAACAAGGCAAATGGTTAAACACAGACAATGAACAGGATTTTGCCTGGGTTTTCAAAGATAATATCAAGGTTATCTCAGCACCAGGTTTATCATCTTGGCCCTCCAGCACAAAACAAAAGACAACTTTGAGTTTCAGGTGAAATATATGGAGAAGAAATGGCTACCATTAAATTATTAGATCCACTAGAAACCTGTAAGGAAATCATGACTTCGAGCATTAGAATAATTTTAAAATTCATTTGCAAAGGTTAACATGTAATCTGTAGCACTATCAAAAACAACTCAGTTTTTTCTCACCAAACACATGGCACAGTATCACGACACTAAGGCTACATGCAAGAGCAGTGAAGCAGATTGGACACTCGCACAGAACAATTTTTAAGACCAAAGAGACTGTTCAGCAAGTCTGTAGTCCAGGAAATCTGTTGAAAAGCTTCTGTAACCACACACAACCCAAGAACATACCTAAAAAAGTTACACAAAACATTAGAGTACTCCTTTATTGTGATATTTTCTCAGCCTTCAACTGGTATCAATTCCATCTTAAAATAACTTCACAAAGTTCAGCAGCAGTGTCCTGACAGTAGGCCAAGTACTGAAAACCCCTCATACTAAGCACCTCAATGAACAAACCAGCGAATACAAATTCATTGGAAGTCATGGCAAAGTGAACATAATTTGCGAATGAAAACCACATTTGAAATCAAGTATAGCACAAAATTTTACCTTGCCTTCAGTACTCAGCTAAAGTATTTCTCAGTTTAATAGCAACCAAAAATGTAACCCACTTCAATATCAACACAATAAAAAAAAAAATTCAGCCAGAAAGGACAAACACAAAGTGTGAAATAAACCAAAACCTTTTATTTAAAGTCACTTGAAAAAATTACATTTTCTCAAAAGGGGTAGCAACAGATCTTGTACCAAATTAATTTGCCTGTCATGCAAAAACAACCCAAAAGGAAAATTTTGCCACCCAGTCCTCAAATAGATCCATCATTGGATAGTCACTGATTAATTCAAATGCAAAGTCCATTTTGAGAGGATGATCACAACCCAGATCTTCTCTGGTTTAATAACATGAGAGTCCACGTTTTAACATCCTTTTCTTGGACAGACATCCCAGCACTCATGCATTAGTCCATTTCCTCAACCTCTCAATCCCCAGTGGAACTGCCATCTTGGTGTCTCATTCGCAGACTCCTTTTGACACTCTTCATCTGAATGGATTCTTTATGAAAAATTAGAAGAAAGATGCTGTTGGAATACACATCATAGCTTCAAACTAAGACATTCAACTACTGTACCTTGAAGATAATTTAAACATGTAACTCATGCTTCATTCCATGTTACACAGTCCACAATATCTACTTTTATCAGAAACAATGTCAAACAATCACTTCAAGAATCAAACATAGGAAGTTTAACCAAAACTATAAAAAAACCAGGAGAAATTATTAGAAGTCCAAGAACCCTTTCAGGATCCATGAATTCCATTTGAAATTTCTTCAGGAGTGTTAAACTACTACAGAAATCTGGGGTGGGAAATCTAAGAAATTTGCTCTTGCAACCATTTTCATTGCACTGGCCCATCCTCTGAAGCTGACACTGCTTAGTAGAAGACCAAGGTTCTTGTAACAAGTCAAAATTTTTAAATACTGTTGAAGCTCCTTCCTTCAAAGACAGAGATCCATCAAAATCAATGAAAACTGGTTTCTTATAGACAGATGGTGACTGGAGACAAGACATTCCACCATCTTAACCCAGTTTTCCAGCTCATGAAAGGTGCAGAGTGCAACAGCAAACACACAAGCAAATGGAATGACTGGTTTAGTTACTGGTGGGAAAGGACACATCAGAAATCAGATGAAAATGGTCACATGTCACACTAGCTGCCTTTAGCAAGGCTCCTGTTCCATACTCCAACCGTACTCATCATGTAACAGCAACCAAGCCCACAAGTGAGTGACAAACCAAACTGGGCAAACAACATCCACATGGATAAATACAAACCCAATGTTCCCATCTTCCTATCTTCTTCCAAGAAATGTAAGTTCAATTTACTTCAAGAAAACCCCTACTTCTCCTCACACGCAAAACTTAAGTACAGGAAGTTACTGTTAAGAACATTATTTTGAAATCAATGCTGACTGTAGGGCTGACATGCAAAAAGGGTTTTAAAATGCCTTCATGATTTTGAGTATCTGCACTCCAACATCAATTTATTCTTTTGCATATGTATAGGTTTAACCTTGTTTTAGTCAGAAAGCCAATTTCACCACCAGTCTGCTCCCTGATAATCCTGGGCAGATTCTGACAAATGATGCAGAAATTACCCACAGCCCAGCAAAATCTAGTGGGGCCATCTAGTGGTCTCCGCCTCAGCATCCCAGTCTCCCCAGTCTCATCTCAAAATAACCAGTTACAGCAAAGCAAAGAGCACTGGAAGCAGTGCAACAAGCCCCAGTCTGGCTTTCTCAAGTACCCATGAGTCCTGTTTTATGCTGTTCTATAGACTCCCTTGTCTTAAACACAATGTATTGCACATCAAAGTGGGATAAGGGATCTGGTAATTCACTTTCCACTGTGAAACGTGTGTAGCTGTAGGAATATTCAACCCCAGGACATTCAGTTTTCAGAAACTGAACTTTCAAGTTTAAAGAAATGCTTTGTTTCTAACATTCAACTCATCCTCAGTTAAGATAAGGTATTAAATATTTTGAAAGGTATTTTTCTCTCACACTAAGCTGGTTTGAGGGTTGCTTTGGGTTTGGTTTGGGTTTTTTTCTAGTTCTCACTAACCTGATTTCAAATATATTTAGGCACTTGAATTAAAATTTTGAGTATTTTTTCAAATTAATGCCTTGACCGAGGCATTAAAACATGAAAAAAATGACCACCACAAAGTTGTCCATTATTGTCACAATCAAACACTCAGAAGTACTAACATGAGTACAGTGGAAACCCATAAATAAGACCATTAAAATAATCTGTAGTTATTTTCAATAAGCTTAACATACAGAAATCCAATTACTGGCATCAACTTTCCCCACCTCTAAAAAAAGGTAATTTAGTTACATATTAGTCACGCCTAAAAGGCTCTTTCCAGTTGGGTCAGCCCTCTGCCTCAGACACTCAGAGGACCTGCCAAAAGCAATTTCAGGGCAAATTTCCCTACTGGGTTCACCTACATTGGGTTGGACCAAAAACTTTGCAAGTAACCCCATGATGTTCATCTTAAACTCTTCTCTAAACCTTGTAAAATAATTAGCAGTAAACAGAACTGATGAGGTATTATAATTAAGAACACATCCTTGTTCTCCAAGTTATTATACATCAAAAAGCTGCCATAGGAATGGCTAAAATAATAATAGCAGCCTCTACACTTGTGAAATCTACATTTGCTTTAAAAGCTTACACAGCACTTGTTTATTTATGAATTAAGGCACATTTTACTAAGAAATTTCAATAATGTTACAAAAATACACTCCTCCATGAAGACATATGCAGTGATCCTACACTTGAGGTAGATACTGAAAAACCCATTTTTTTTCCCTAGATGACATGAGTCTTCCATTCCTTCTGTAAAATGCATTAGGCATCCACCCATTTTTCAAGCTTCTATCATCTACTAGTTACTGGTTTTGTTTCCAAGCACTGCATTTTGGTCACGACAAATCAGGGACCTGGGTAGTCATGTAGTACTGACAAAGTTTTCTTCAAACCACTGGCAACACATTGACACTCCTTGCCATCCATTCCCAACCTGCCTAAAGATTCAAGGCAACAATTACAAAACATCTGAGTTTACAAAGTTTTTCTCTTCAACTTTTCTTGCAATTATTTGTTGCTACATTAAAAGATCACAGAAGTAAGACAACCCTCATGGCCAAACCCATGGCTTCAGCCATTTCAGGGGCATTGAAACCCTGCATTCCTTGAAGTGCGAGACTGAAGCCAAACACGTACAACACCCATGCATAAGACACCAACACATTTACAAACTTTTCCAGAATGAAATCTGAGGCTTAAACTTTCAACTGAGGTGACCTACTTGGGAAAGGGAATTCAATCCAACAGAGGGAGCTGAATGGACAGAAGGAGGTTCTGAGCAAACCAAACCTCAAGTTCTACACTTCAAAGTTCAGTAAAGCAAGGTTTTATTCTCAAAGACATCCCTGGTAATTCTTACACTGAAGGAAAGGACAGAGGTGTCCTTTATTGACAGCTAAGTCCATCATGTTATTCTGTACAGTCTTTAGCAGGAACTAAGTGCTCTGGACAGCTCTAAGTCTGCTTTTACCACCAGCAGATGTTCCTTACAGAGCAGCAAAAGCACAACTCATGTAGGTTTGGATATTTTTAGGTAAGAAATGCTATTTGCCAGGTTTGTCAGATTTCAAGGTTAATTCCAAATAAGACTTGACTTTATTCACACATGCACTCTTTTGTGGGTATTGTTTTTAAATAATAAATTTTATTGCATTAAGCAAAGTATGCCAAGTTTAACAAAGCTCCTGGTGTTTTCAAGTATTTTCCTTCTTCTTAAAAAAAAGAATTAAAAATAAACATCAGTGCTTCAACTAAACACCACGTTAACCAGAGAATGCAATCAAGATCCACCCATCTGAATGCTTTCACAACTGCTTTTTGAAGCAACTTCTTTTGTAGACAACAGTTTCAATTAAGTCAATTAAGGGTTTCACATTGACCCCTTCCTTTAGGTAAGGACTGTAAACCAGAAAAGGACAGAAGAATTACTCAGTATGTAACTGAAAAGCCAAAGTTCTACTCAAGAAGCCAGATCTGACAATAGCTAATTTACAACCCAATGGAAAAACAAGAATGTACATAGAAAGATGTAGGAATCACATGGAGATTAATATTAAAATGGAACATGAGTCATGTGTTTATAGAGATTCTAGCAGGTGATTGGGGCTAGGAAGACATCAGTGGATAGTATAGAGCTAGAGAAGAAACGTATCAAGAAATAGGCTGCTCTACACACACCTGCAGTGGGAAAAATAGCTTAAGACTTCTGAAAGAACAAAGCAATAGAACTTAACAGAGATTACACGCTTATCAAAACTGAGCTCATGTACACACATTAAAAACTTGAATTCCTCAAAGTCCATGAACTCTTTTGCTACTTCTTTTGTTTCAGGACTGAAACCTCAAGTGATAAAATTGGTCCAAAATGAAAAGGACCCAGAAGCAGCAGGAGGCCAGAGTAACACAGCCTCACAAGGTTTGCACCTTACCCCCACATATTCCTTTTCCCTTTCAGAAGAGCTCTACATTAGTCTCCACACCATGGAGCGCATGAGAAGCACAGGACTTTGGAGTACAAAACCAGCTTCTCCCAGCACCTGAGGCAGTGCAGAAGGCAGTGGCTGCTGGAGTGCTCTGCTAACAAACACAGCCACAGGACAGCTAAAATTCACTGTCATCTAGCCACTAAAATGAGTGGATTTGCATCTTGGAACAACATTTTCCCAAGCTATCTGAAGCTTAAGGAAGGCCTTGCTCAATCAGGTAGCACGTCAGACTGAAAGAAGTGGCTCCAAGAAACTGTCTCTTAAAGAAAAGCATGTATTCCAAAGCACAGTGCTACAGGAATAGAGCTTCCCACAAAAAAGTTAATCCATGTACACAAAATGCAATGGATGCCCTAATTAAATACGCACAATCAAGGAGTCTGAATTTTAAGCAGACAGGAAGACAAAAGGACTTGTGTCTTTCCACAGGCAACTCCCAAGAAAGTCACAAAATGTGCCAGAGACAACAAAAGGTCAAGACCAAATTCCTTTTAGTTAAGGAAATGGGAAAAAATTCTGTCCCTATATTCATCCAGTATAGAACTGAATTAATTTATCTACTCAAGCCTGCCAATTTTATGTTTTGACTATATGAGGAATGATTTCAAGTCTATCAGCTAGCAGTTTAATTTTAAAAAAATACAGGAAACTGTAGTAGCATTTATCGTTTTGTGCAAAGCCAGAGCTTTATGAATGAAGAACAGAAAAAGAATGATTGTAGAACAGGAGACAGTACTGTCTGCTAAAAGCCTCTCACTGATCCTGACAGAAGCATAAGGGCAACACAAGATGCTTGTAGGGCACGTTCTTCCTGCTATCCTTTCCACACCATTTGTTATCCAAATTGTGTGCAGTACCTCTCTAGAGACAGACACCTGCATACCAAAAACCCTTCTGAACAAGCAAAACTGTGATACAGAAGTTCTCAGTGAAATCTGGAGTCAAATCACAGAAGCCCCCAGAACTACAATCAGATCTGAAAGCTGTTCTGCAGCCAGACAGGGAGAGAGCACTATCCAAGTACTGCTCATTTCCTAAGAG
>NW_008239758.1:7153060-7160753 GCF_000691975.1 Corvus brachyrhynchos | reverse complement strand
CAAGCTTTTTTAAAACACACATGCACACATGGCCACACACTAATTAACTTCTGAATGTATTCAGCCAAAACCTTCAGCCACTTAAACATTATAGCCATGTGTGGCTGCTGGGGGTTTTTTAAAGCTAAAAAGTAAACGTTATTAGGAATAACAACTTACCAGTGCTTCAACCAAAAGCAGCTATTTTGCTTACAGTGAGTAAATCAATTCCTCAACACATCTGTAGGAAAAATGGGATATTAAAACACTTGAATTAAAATAAATTTAAAAATAAAAGAGATCTAGACCTTAAGGTCTAGAAGACCAAGCACTAGCTTTTATTACAAAACCCCTCATACGAAAACTCAAAAAAATCCCAAGCATTCCCAGATCACAGCATGTGCTACAAAAGTTATTTTTATAAAAAAAAAATTTAAGTACCCCTATGGAACCTGTTATTAAAGAACCTGCAAACCACCCAAGAAATTCAGATCCAGTCCTGTACACAAATGCATTGAGAAACAACATTAAAATAAAAGTTCTTCGGAATTTTTGAAGAAGATCAATCAGGCATCAAGTGGAAGTACGCTTAAGCAAACTGACTTGCCCTTCACAATAGGAAATAAAATGCTCTTTTTATTGACAGGAAGTATCAGCTGGATGCAGGGCAGTTACATAAAACATTTATTTGGAGCAAATTATCTACTTTATCTCAAAGTTACTCATGCATGGGCAAGGTCCAAATGTGAAAATCTGACTTTGAAAATGCCTATTGGCAATCTGTATCAGTAACTTTTTAATCACAGTTACCTCAAGCAAAGGTAGCAAGATTAAGTAAGACCCAAAATTCTAAAACAACTAATGAATTCCCTTTTTACTGTAAATTTCAACTAAATGAAATGAGCCATTCAAGTTTATGCTCCTGACATGTACAAGCAAAACCACTTCTTTTGTGATCTCTCAGAATCTACTTATATTGAAATATAGCCTCAAATACATAAAAATTAATGAACCTATCCAGTAACAGCATATTGTGCAATCCTCTAAACCTCTTCCATCTGATAGCTACTCAGATGTGTAGAAAGAAATATGGGATGAACAGGTTTGTAATTTCTTTGTTGATGTAATTTATTTGAAACTATTATTATGGAAAAAGCCTTTAAAAAGGGAAATGACAAAAAAATATAGCAGTAGACCAGCAGAAGCATGTAGAACATCCTAATGAATGTGAAATTTAGAGGTTTAAGAATATATAAATGACATTTTAAAATGTATTTGAATGTGCACAAGCAGCTGCTATTAAATAAAGCACAGAACTTCTGTGAACTGCCCATCCACCATTTCAGAAGAAACACAACATGGCTGCTGGACTCTGATCATCCACGAGGCATGCATCAGTCATCCAAGGCATGAAAAACCTAATGAATGTGAAATTTAGAGGTTTAAGAATATATAAATGACATTTTAAAATGTATTTGATGTGCACAAGGAGCTTCTATTAAATAAAAGCACAGAACTTCTGTGAACTGCCCATCCACCATTTCAGAAGAAACACAACATGGCTGCTGGACTCTGATCATCCACAAGGCATGCATCAGTCATCCAAGGCATGAAAACTGAATCAGGGAATGAATCAGAGTTACTTAGGCCCTTTGAATCATTTCACTCAAAAAAGGCCACTTAGAAACTACAACCTAATATATGAAGACAGGTTAAGTTAATGATTGGAAGATTCTCAATTTACAGCCCTCAGGCGTTTTCAGTAATTCACGGCACAGCTGCACATCATTGCTTTCAAGTTAGTTTTTGTTTTCTTTAGTTCTAGAGCAAGCACACAGCTACGGTAGTTTAACACAAACTTTAATGAGGGTATTTAATACGGCTGTCACCACAAAGCATCTTCCCCTAATGACAGTGTTACAAAGACTCCACCGGAGTTGTGTTCTCTGACCTCAGCACACTTGTGCAAAAGAATCTTACATTTGGCACAGTGGTATCACGTAGCAGTAGTGACACTTCTCTTCTTGGAGTGAGTGGATGAACCAAACAATGACTTTTGTAAAAAAAGCACCAGGATGTTGATAATGTATTACATTTCATTCACACGAGTTATTTTCCCATTATTATAGAATATAGCACGGTATTTCGAGTTCTTAATTTTAACATCCAAAACACATTCACTCTTAAACTACAGAATAAATCACCAAAGCTGCAAGTTAATGCCACAAGCCAGAAACCAGAGCTTGGAAATACAAGTCTTGGCTGAAAAAAATTAACCTTTCACGTTAACAGCTCTATTTCCTGTATCTGATGTCAAAATCTTTTAATCAAACTACTTGCCATAAGTGTTGTAGCCTGGGTGATTAAAAAAAAAAAAATCCATCCCCTATTTAAAAATAAACATAAATTTACTTTTTCAAGGCATGCTAATAGCTGTGGCTTCTTTTTGTTTTAAAATTACAGACACTTGAGGTACAGTACAGCCTACACCACACAAAACATGCTTGGCCTCATAGGTCCATGGCTCCTTCCCCCAAAGATTGGCATTAGCTCTCACACAGTGCACCTCCTTCTACAGTAAGAGGAGAGGTCAGCCACCCAAAAGCTATCACCTGATATCACATTTTCTCTTGTATTTATTATTCAATTAACCAAGTATTTTGGCAAAGATGATGTGTATCACCACACCAATGTTCTTCCATGTACGCTGTCAATGCTACAAAAATCAATTCTATGAGGATACTTAATATAGGTTTGTATCCCCACAGAGGAACAGCTTCCTCTACTGAAAAGGTTAGAATCCAACCTGAGACATTCTCCGGACCACCCTCAATCCTCATGAGCACGCTGTAGCGTAGCCATGAACTTGGAACTTCCCTCAAGTCCCAGGAGTGCACTTCTAACCCACTGAGGTCTACTTAACCTAAAGGTGAATCCACCATTTGTTAGATGAAAACAAGTTGCTCTTGCAAGAAAAGGCAGCTCCAAAGAGTTCACAAAATGGACAGTTAAAGTTAAAGCTGCTTTTATTGTAATGTCTATTCAGCACAATCAGCATCAGAACAATACCGGAAAGATGCAAGACCGTTAAGATCAAAGTGCTCAATTTCATAGTTATCATAAAATTCTCAGGTCAGCCATCATCTGCTCTTGAGCACTGTATTTTTTAATTTTTATTTTTCTACTTTTTTTAAGAGCAGGTCAGTTAGAAACTGCAGATTCAAACATTTCAGAATTTAGTATTAGGAATGTAAGGCGAGTCTGATGGGTTCAATCTCATCACTATTACCAGAATTGTGTGACTCAGGCTGGTCTTGCCTTTATCGTAATAGACTGTGCAGTATCTGTGATTTTTGACCCTCTAAACTGAAAATTCACGTGGGATTTTAGATATGCCCTGTCATTCTTAAGGTATGAGATCATTTCTAACGCAAACTTCTAGTTCTCACACTTCCCATCAGCCAGTTATACGATGAAGTTGCAGGAACACACTGACATATCACCTTGCTTGTTAGCTGTGTTTGCTGCAGGACATCCATGATGGTGGCACATGTCCAATCTCTATAAATATAATTTGAACTCTACCTTGCACATCAGCAGTGACTCACTGCAGATAAGCAGTTATTAAGCCCAAGGAGACATTTTTCTAAATCTTATGGAAAATTGTATACAATTTCTTTTATATTAACAGACTGAAGGCTTCATCCAAGCCAAAAAGAACAGCTGCACTCAGGTAGGGGTTCACAATTCTATCCTTTAGTTATCATGACAAATTATGTAATTTTAAAAAGCAAATCAGCAAAGAGTATTTTTGAGAATCCTGATACATGTGTCTTCATGAGGACGCCTCACACTTTGACATCCTGGGTATGCACCGAAGTACATGAGCATGGGAAGCTGCAAAAAGGAAGCAGTTAAGACAGGCAAACAGGATCCCCAACTTTTAATTACAGAGCGGTGGAAGCCTGACTCAAAGGCAACATGTTACTCTGATCCTAAATACAGAATCTTAAGTGTAAAAACAAATAATAAACATTAAAAAGCTGCTTTGTTTACACTGCAAGGAGGAGAGCAAGATACCTCATAACAACTGGGTCCCACTTTAGTCTTTTAGAATACAATTTACACCAAAACCAGAATTTTTAAGTTTATTGTATAATCAATTACTTGAAAAGGAAAAGCTTTTGAGCGTCCCCTGCTAATCAACCAACACCTTGAACTAAGGAAAAGCATTTCTGAAGTTGGATTAGACAATGTCCTTAGGAGATGACAATCCTTTGGCTTTACCACGTGTCAACATGGTCATTGCAGACTGTTAAAAAGTTGTACTTATGAGTGACCATAAAAGTCTTCGAAGATGCAGGAGACAATACCATTGCTGTAGTATGCATACACTAAAAGTTTCCATATGCACTGAGCTCGAAAGAAAATAAATTCAACAAGGTAAAACACTGAAGCTTAAATGTTTAATGTTTATTTTGAAAAAAAATATTTCCAGCATAATTAAAAAAAAAAAAAAACACAAAACAAACAAAAACCCACAACACAGTGTTACATACCTGGCACGCACAGTACAGAATTTTGCTCAAGGTCTTCTGCCCAACCAGTCATCTGAATCTTTGGAAGAACAATATCCAGTAAGAGCCTTTAAAGGAAAAAAAAAAACAACAAAACCAGGTTTGTCTGAAAACAAGGTACAGAGAGCAAAGTCCTAACATTGTTGACTAACAAACTTTTTGAAAACACCTAAGGAGACGTCTTTGAATAAATTAAAGTTTGACTGACAGTACAAAACCAATATTCTATCGTTGTTAAGCACTAGCCTCCGGGTGCCCAAAACCAAGAAACAGGCCCCAAAAATTTCCTCTTCTACAAATCCCTGAAGTCTCGGGTTACTACTTTCATATACATATTCTACAATACCGCCAAACATTAATGCTACAAACTCATTAAGTACCAAACCTAAACCATTTTCAAAGTTTAATGCAGGTTTTCACAGGTGAAACAGGACATATAAAACTTCAGTTTATATGCAAATACTGTCCTTTCCCAGCAAATACAATGTGTATATATCCGTACCCGTATATTATAAAAAATAAACAATCCACTTATTAAATAGCCTCAGTAAACTGAAATTTATGCCCAAGCAGCACATAAACACGACGTTATTTGGAGACAGTCTACCTCTAACTGCAAAGGAAAGCTTTTTAGAAGTCCAGACAATTTATAAAATGTGTCCCCTCCATATAAAAATGGTACTTCTTTTCCTTCCCACCTGCACAGTAGCAAAAAGGCAAATTCCAGTTTAAAAAAAATAACAAGGAAAGGAGCACATTAACACAAGGTATAACCATTCTTACCTAAGAAAAATAAGGCATGAACGAATCCTCTGGAAGCCAGTCAGGAAATACGGTTTTGTTCACAAAATTCTACCTGAAAAAACAAAGTATGGAAATTTTCAGTATTTTGCTTCAGAAAAGCAGAGTAAGTCATATGCCTGAAATTTATCGATCGCTAGGTAATTATTAAGTCAGGAAAAACTTGTGTTAGCAGTAACTGTATCTTTCAAACTGAACTCTAAAAATAAAAGTATGGGTGGTTGTACATTCCTGGCTGAAGAAAAACCCACTGGAGATGAGTGACTGACATACAACATGCATGATCTGTGTTTTTCATGACTAACTGTAGTCTGGTCTTCTGTCTCCCATTACTTTAATTTTGAAAGACTTAAAGCTAAAATGCCAATTTAAGATTTTTTTTTTTTACTGAGTAATTTATCACACAATACCCCTCAGCCCTTTTACTTTTTTTTCACATTAAAGTCTTTAGAAGTAGGCTATGCAAAATTAAATAAAACCTCTACTGATAGCAAGGTTATTTTAAAATGGCTTCTGTCATCAGCTTCTCTGAATTTTAAGTCCTAAGTTACTTCATCTCCCAAAAAAACATCTTTTTTTGCCCTTCAGAATACAGCATTAAAGCCTTCAGCTTCTTTAACCTTTAATCAGATCTCAAGCTACGCTCTTTTAACACAAGGAACACCATATTTGCACTACCTCTAGCCAACTTTTCTTGCCTTTTGTGAAAAGCCATAACATTTTATTTTACAGGAGTTGTAAGTATCACCACCACTACTTCATATGCTAGAAGTGTGGAATCATTCTGTAAATACACAATTTTTAAAAACATTTTAATGCTGGATTAAAAGATATATAAATTCAAACCCCTATACCTTAAATACAAAAAACCACTACAAAACTATTGAATAAAACACATTATGAATTACAAGCGATTTATTATCTGGACAATTACCTGCTATTTTATTTTCAGCTGTTGAAAGAAACCAGTCAAAACTACCCAAAAAATTATCCTCTAATATACTTAAGAGAAGAGAAATCCAGCAGACACCCACCTAAAGCTAGAACTTTCTTTAGGGCAAAGTGTGTATGCCAGAACCTGTTCTACACTGCAGAACTGTTGCTGGGGTTATAAAACCACCATAATCCAAATCTAAAATAAAGACACCAAAACCTTTGCATAAAGGTGACAGAAGTCCAATGGTTGCTGAAACTTGTATTTCTATTTCCAAAAAAAGGGCTAACTTCAATTGTTGCAATGACAGATTCCAATTTTCAGAGGAAGTACCGAAAAACGTAGATTTACCTCCAACTGCAGTATTTAAAACCTGCACAGGGTTTTATAACCTTGCACAAGCTTGCACCTTTAAAATCCAGCAGATATGGCTATACACAACCTCCAATTAAAACTGAAGTTCTTAGTATTTACCTCTTGCTCTGCTACAGAGACTTTTCATACAGTTAGAATTATAATTTTACCCGTAAATTGGTAATTGCTGAATGCGAGCCAACCCAAAACAAACGTCAGACACTACATTTAAACTTGCATTTTTAGAAAGTCTTGCAATAGGTGTTATACAACTTCTAAATTATCAGAACACCGAAACAACTATTAAAATGTTTCGTAAAGAGAAGTAACTGCGAGGTCTCCGAAAACCCTATAAACTAAATACTAAAAACAAACCTGACACCTAGTAAATGTTTTTTAAAAGCTTTCCACGTCAGACACAAACTCATCCGTTTCCTTATCGTGTAATTCGTATTTAAGTAACTCTCTTTTCTTTTTGTAGCGTCGTCTAAATCACAACTAGTAGTATTTTGCCAACTTTAAACTGCAGACTTGGCATGACCGAGCTTTGTTTTTCTCAAGCTTTTAAGTTTCTACACTGCCGTTTTAATTGCAAAATCAAATTTGCACGTAATTCCTCAGTTTCATTTTAAAGTTCTGCACCTGAATTGCTGTTACTCCAGTGAAGTCAGTTTCTCTCTATTGTTTCATAAAGTACCAATCTATCTCATCCGCAGCCTGTGTCTCTCATACTGGTTTACAAAGAGTTAAAAGCCAACACCCCACAAAAAAACCACTCCAAGTTTTATTTTTAAGAGAAAAGGACATGGCGTCTTTGTTCTTAGAAACTACGAAAACATATCCTCATCCGAGCAGCGACGGGCAAGAAAAGCTCTTTACACAGACACAGGGCTAAACATTTCAGTGATGATGTCGTACAGCCTTCACCTCTCCCCCCTCCCTCCACTGCTGCATTGGAGTTCCAAGCTGGTTTGCAGATACCCCCCTTGCACGCTGCGCTGGGGGGAACTGGTCTGCAGCCCCCCCTGTGCTCGGTGCTGCACAGAAG
>NW_008239758.1:7129295-7152144 GCF_000691975.1 Corvus brachyrhynchos | reverse complement strand
CGCCCCCTCGCAGCCCCACCTGCCCGGGCTCTCCTACCTGGGCTGGCCCAGCGCAGCCCTGACTCCGAGCGCTGCCAGACCCCACTCCAGAGATGCCCTCATGCCTCCGCCTGCCTGCACTGACACACAGCGGAGTTCAGCCCCTGAGTTGCCTGCTGGCGCCCCGCAATTCACGGCCCCGTTTGCCGCCATTCCACAAACACGACCTCTGTTAACAGCCCTTGACATGCGCCGGGCCTAGGTACGGCTCACCCGCCAAGCAGCCCACGGAGAGTGGGGCCACGAACCCTCTATTCCGATGGAATTCACACCTCTGTGTTGGGCACCCTCAGCTGCAGAGACCGGCTGGGGCACAGAGCCACCACAATCCTGTCACCTGCTCATCTGCCACATCAATCCCTCCTTACTGCTGCTCAGAAACAGCACAGACACCCAAATAAAACTAGATATCCTGCTTTTGTTAGCCAACATCATGGAAGTTGTCTGGTGTGCCAACCTCACCATGACACTGTCTCCTATTCTGACTACAGCCATGGAAACCACTTCAGATATCAGCAAGATGGAAAGGCATCCCTCACATTCCTGGTCACTGCCACGAATGCTGTCCCCAGCCCCAGTTATGATGTTCCTCTCCAAGAAGCACATGCAGCAAACATGGCAGAACTGATATTTATATACTTCAGCGGTCACTTTGAATGTTATGCGCACCTTTCACCTTCTTTCATTTGCCCAGATGACTCCAATAAAAGCAGAAACAAATTGTCTAAGTCTTCCTTTTTCATAGTAATGAAGCAAGGTAGTTACGACAGAATTAAACTAACAATGCTTCAAATGATTATGGAAGGTCTCAGGATCCAGTCTGGCACTTGAAATCATGCAGTTGGACTTTGGCAGCTCTCTCCTGAGCTGAGTAGCTGAGTCCTGGAAAAGCTACAAGGAAGTGGCCAGCTGAAAAGAATCAATCCCTATGATTTTGAGCCAAGAGATGTATTTCCTTTCAAAATACAGAGAAAAGCTGACCTCGTGTATAGGATAGCAGGGGATATCTACTACTTGTACACAGGGGGATAAGGTGTTACCATCTTCAGAGAAGGGATGGTGGTGACCCACATACAGGTGTCACAGTCAAGTGATCAGTGGTCGTACAAAAGAGTTGATACAGCTTCTCACTGAAAAAGGGCAAAAGGCCTTTTCTTTTTCCCCTCACAAGAAGAATTATTGAAGTTCTGGTCTATGGGGACTATGGATAGCAGAAAGCCTGTTCTGCAACTTCGTTCCCATTCAGATTCCTGCAAAGGCCAATCCTCTTGCTCTCAGTGGAACTGCTCACATGTAACTGTATGTAAAGGTGCTTTCGTGGACAGAACCCAGATGCTGTCCTCCTTGGAAAACCACCAGCAGTCAAAAAAGGGGGAATGAGGCAGGATCCAGATGAAAGTGGGGTGCAGCAACAGCATTTCTACTTATGTCAGCATTTTCAGCCGATCTTGCATGGTAAAACTTCACAGCAAGGCCCTAGATTAGAAACTCCATGTACAATTTCCAGCCTTTCTCTTGTTTCTTCCCAAAACACAAGTATGTTTCTAGAAAAAAGTATTTGTGATCACTTGCAATAACCACATGAAAGGGAGAAAAGAGATCAGGCATTCTAGACATAATTGTGCTTTCTAAGAATAGTGTGATTCCAGCCAGGAGAGTTTAAGATTGTAACTGAACAAGACCTAAGCTGTGTGCTCAGACTGTTATCTGATTTTCTCTAACTACACCAGACTGTCTCGTGTAATAGACTGTTTCTCTTTTAAAAATTACCTATGTAATTTATAGACAAATGTTTTTGGAAGTCCCTTACTCTATTGCTGCTACTTGTAACCAAAAAATTACTCAAAGTCTAATATCCTCATTAAATAAATGCAGTGCTCCTCTTTTGCTTCCTGGGCACCAAGACCTGAAGCAGCTCCAAAAAACCTTACACGAGAATCCATGACCTCCTCTGTTCCTTGGCCCCAAGCGAGTTACATGGAGGTAAGCACAAGTACAGTCCCTCTACAGAGCTGTGGCTCCCCTCACACAGCTTTGCTGTTCCTTACCAGGAAAAGTCTGTTTTGCATTCTTTTTCCTAACAAAACAGTGGAATAAAATTTTCATTCCTACTGTCTCTGCAGTTATACCATTTTTTTCTTTCTAAATTCAGCATTTCTACACTGCAGTTTCCTCTATAAAGTTCATTTCTTCTCTTTCAGATGACACACTTTCTTCCTTCGTGTATCATTAGACCAAATACTTCAGGCACATTTATGAACCACATGTCTAATAATAATGGGACAAGTTAATGTTTCCATTACTAATTTTGGAACTATTTTCTGAGATTGCGTCTGTGGCTGGAATTCCAGATGGAGGCACAGAACCCAACTTTCTGGTACTCTATTTTCTTCTAGAACCTTTCTTCCTTCCCCCAGCCAGCCCCATGTTATTATCCTTTAGGGACAACATACAAAGGCACACTGTGATCCCACACAGGCCAGTGTCCCTTCCCCACCTGCCCCAACCTGCCCTCTGTACCAGACAACACCAAAAGATGGGTGAAGCAGTTTATTCTTTGTTGTACAGTGTAGCCCACAGATCTTTGGAGACACAAATATAATGGAAAGGCAAATATTGGACAAAGGTTAAACATTGTATCTGCCTTTTGAAGTAGAAAACAGGAGTCTAAACAAGACTGAGAGATGTGCATTGTCACCAAACTTTTCTTCAACCAAAACTCTCACTTTTCAGAAGAAATCAATGCCAATTTCCTAGGCCCTAGGCCAAACAGAATAGTTTGTATTACTTGGACAGAGAATATGCAAACAGGATATGGAATGCCCTTTGAGCACAGCGAGCTGTTTGTGGGAGGCATTTAACATCCTGTAAACTGGGTGTTTATAGAAGTTGTCACTTTGTTCTGAATCAAGCAGGGGCTCTGTTTTCAGGTTTTGTATGTAACCTGTAACATGTTGGTCAAACAATCAATCTGCTTCCCGCCCCCCCCACTTCTGTTTCCTTCCTCAGTAATTCACTATTAAAATCACAGTAACTGCTCAGGTAGATACAAATTCACCTTCCAAGCATGGAACCACATTCCCTGTGTGACTGGAGAAGATGATTACTGTGTATTGATCCCAGCTAAAGCTTTTTGCTACTGTCACAAGACCCAGCAGCAGCAAGGATATAACTCAGTTCTAGCAATGAACTCGTGCTGTTCATTCTGCTCCAAATCTGGAACTGGAATTGAAATCCAGACTTTTGCTCCAGCCGGTAATGAATAATTGCAAACACATCTACACACATAGAGAGAACTTCTACATATGCCCTTTTTGTTCCTAGGATTTAACACTGAAAACTGAGATTATGTTAATATGAGGGGTTTGCTGGCACTTTTATGGGGCTCATGTTCAGAACGATGAACCTTGTGAGCAGCAGTAAAAGGGTTTATTACCATGAATAATTAGAAACAAATTCTTATCAGTGTCATAAACATATGGTAAAGAAAAAAATCTTCCAGTCTAAGCCAAACCCCAGTGTTTTTCAATTTATTCAAATTTATTAATAAAAAGTATAAAGATGAAATGGAAGTCAGAAATGGATTAAACATATTTTGTGGGATTCAACGGTCTCTCCTATGCAGATTTTTTACTTGTTAGTCACAATGCATCAAAGAATCAGTACTGTTACTGTACATGTGATCTGGTGGCCTGAGCTCAAATTTTAGATCTAAGAGCTCCTTAACAACGGACACACCTCACTGTTTCAGTTTTGCATGAGTTCCTTATACAATAAAGCAAATAACAGACCAGCAACTATTATCTAGTGAGAGGATTAATTATTATGCTTTATATTAACTTCACTAGGGAATATACACACTTTTTTTCTTGGGAAATCAAATCCACTTTTCTTAAGGAGGTTTGAAATTTGAAGTTCTATGTTGTTATTACAGATCATCTTCAAGCTATCCCTTGTTGCCATCTTAACTGGATGTAAGAAGTAGAGACCATCTCAGTTAAGGTATTATGCTGTATTTGGTCAATGCCTAACACACAGCTATTGCCTTAAATGGCAGCCTTAGAGGTATAAAAAAAAGTCAGAAAGATGCAGTAGTCCTTATTTTGATGAAATCTTACGAGAGTTTAAAACTCCAGACTGTTTCAAACTTAAACAATGTGAGTGATTGGATAATAATATGTTTAATTGCTTCTTAAAGTAAACCACTGGAGCTTGGAACAACAAATCTGTTTCTTTACCCCGTTTTTTAGCCCCTGCTTCTTGTATGCAATGCTCTGGTTTTTCAAGGTCACCTTTTAGGTAATAAACTATTCTGCTTGGCTTGGGAAACTTCTGTAAGAGGACTGGGAGATGGTAGAAAAATACTGACCATTTTGCCTGTCCCTGCTTAGACACTGGAATTTATAAAAGTGTTAACAAGGTATTACATATCTCCTTACATGAAAAACAATTATGCAGCTTTGGTTATTGCTGAAATCACCTTTGAAAGCAAATAAGAAACTAAAGTGCACCTTCCCAGGGACTGTAATGCCAGAGGTAGAGCACACCAAAGCAGGTGCTGTGACCTGCCTTACACACTTGAACTGCTCTGCACTGATCAAGTTCCCTGCTAGGAAACTTGCAGGACTGGAACCATACAACAATTAGCCATAGTGGTAGGGTTTAAAATCACTTTAAAAGGTAGAAGCTGCAAGCAGTGTTCTTTATGTCACCATTCTGGCTGGAAATACAATCTGCAGAGTCACAGGAGTGTTTTGTGGTCACTGTTTTATCAAGAGTTTGTTAAAAAACCCCCAAAACATCAGCATGATTAAGGGAGTCTTGCCCAATCTTACATTTCAAAATAGATACTGTTCTCCCATTTTCCAATATCTTATGGAATTGTTACATAAAGAATTAGAACATTTTATAATTTTTAAGCCAAATTTCCAGAATATTTGGATTTTAAATGTAGCTTCAAAATTATATTTTTAGAGGATATAGATAATGAAATTACTTTTTTAAAAAAAATTCAGATAATTTGAAATTCTAGCATGATTACTTCCTTACGCACATTTAAAGCTCATTTTCCAAAGGTATTTATTTACCTGTCCATTCTTGAAATTTATTTGCTGCAAATGTAAGCCAGTAAAGCTTGATTGCATAAGTGCTTGAGGAATACAACCAGAAAAGGGAAAACGGGCTTAGCACAAATATGTGTTTACACGTCAAAATCGAGGAAAAAAAAATTCCCTACTATAAGCTCTAATTTTTATTTTTACTAACTCTCCATTTGAGTTCTAATGGAGACTTTGGAAAGTTTAGATGATGATTGTAACAACAAGTCCATTTTCTTGGTAAATCTCCTTGGAGTTTTGGAGGCAAAGAGTTTCATACCGGCCTTGCAAACATGAGGAATTTCACTCAGAGTGAACAAGATAAATTACAGCTACTCTAGAATGAAAAGAAAAACAGCCCAGGCCTCCAAAACCACAAGTATAGAACTGGAATTTTTATTTCAAGCAAGTTTCAAGCCTGTTTCCATAACAATCTTCATTCTTGTCTCCCATGTGCAGGTAGCACCATAGGGCATTTACTGATTGCTATATAAAAGTTGACAAAATGATGCATTATTCAGTAAATTGCCACATGCAGGGAAAAGAAATGGTACCTTTATTTTCTGAAATCTTACAAGCATATACTTTTTTTTATTTTATAGACAGTCTGACAAAGCACTGAATCACCCTGTTGTAATGCACCATATATATAAAAGACCCCTTATGTTAGTAGCTCGAAACAAACTTCTTCATATTTGTCAATACCTGCTAGATGTGCAGTCCAATCAATTTTTGTTGTAGTGATGCACCGACACACTTGGATTAGAATGCCACCTGAACAGAAACAGCTCTTGTGTCAGGCTGATGTTTCCCATGAGCTTTTATATTTTCTTCCTACAGTAATTCATTATAAACTGGCTCCTGCCAGAGCTTTACCCAGCTCAGAGAGCTCAGCATCCCAGGGACTAGAGCAGCTCTGGGCATGTCAGGCACCTAAACTCTGGAATTACCAGCTTTAACTGTTGCAGACGAGATTTTCATGCTGAAACAAACACTCCTCCTCTCTCTGACCAAGCCGTTAAGGGTGACAGTCTTGTCTGAGCTTAAAACCATTCACAGTGCACTTTTTTTTTAATAGTCGAAGTTTGTATTAGGTGGTGAGCTGTGAGAAAACATAGGCAGCCCTAGAAAACACTGTTGGTACAGTCCTGTCACAAAATTAGGTCAATGGCTTTTTGTGCAATTAAAGCAGCAGAGGAAACACAAGATGTCTTGGCTGAGACACACACAGTGCTTGATCACCACTTGAAAAATCTGACTGCCACCTTCATTGCCATTTCACCCAGAGGAAGATCCCAACAAGGTTCTATGTGCCCAAAACAAGATTTATTTTCTTCAAGATTTAATCATGCATCTGACCAAACTCTTATCACCTCTCTCTACAAATGTGTCTTAAGTCTAGAAACATTTACTTCAATGACAAAAGCTGAGATTTTGATCTCTTCTTGTTACTCCAAACACGTGGGATATAAGTTATGTGCCTATGCCTTTAATTCAGGGTTGAGTAATTACATTTAGGCCCATGGAATCCCTCCAGTTTTTTCTTGGTGTCTAAACCAAATGTTGTCCTAAGGATTTGGAAGCACATGAAGTGAATTTAGGGATGAACATGTATGTCAGTACTTGGAATATGCAACTGAAATTAACTAATCAACTCTGTAGAAGGGAAAGCGAACCTGAAGCAAAGGTCTGAATTTCAAGAGGAAGAGCAAGCACGTTGTAGCTTTGCACATACAGCTATAATTGTATCACCATTCCTTTTATTTTCCCAACATTTCTTTTTCTTTCATATTTTTATTAGTAGTGGCAAAAGAAATAACATAAATTGGCTAGGCACTTCTTATTCCTCTCCTTCAATACACATTTAAAATCTTTCCATAAAACAGAATATTGACTATGAAGAGACCAAATGGTAGACAGAAGTAGAAGCAAGTAAGTCAAAATAAAATGCTTTTAATTGAGAAACTATCTCAGATTTTCTTGTAACAAGCCACACATGCTACTGGAATTAAACAGGACATTTGAATACTCCAACCTAGTGTGTAAGACAAAGGAAACCATAGAGCACTTTGGGGGAAAAAAATGCGTGGGGAGCATAAGTTCATACATGTAGGAGCTAAAGGCAAATGCTTGAATAATTCACAATCATAACATGCACAAAAATGAAACACTGTGACTTTAATAACTGAGTTGGTTTTTTTTCCTTTAACTCTAATTATTAGGCTATTGTGCTCCAGGCTAGCATATCAGGTGCTGATAATGAACATTCAGGCACAGGACTTTTGTTGCACAAACGAAAACTGTTCTGCTCAAAAGATTAATAAAGGATTATCTTCTTGTATATACATATATATATACACACACACACACTGAACAGAATGAAAATTAGAATCAAAATTGGAATGTTGAAGTCTACTCAAGTGTTGCTAATAATATGGAATTAAGGGGAAAACATAACCTAACTAAGAGGTTCCAAAAGGCACATTAATATATGCTAGAAAAGTAATTTTTATATATGGGAACTATTTTATGCTTCATATTATCATTATAATGCACAGTCTTAAACAAACCAAGGATGTGCATGAATGTCACACAGTAGAGCTCTTCACTACGTGTATTGCTGGTGATCGGTGCACTGCAACCAGGTTATGTTTGAACTGCAGATGGAATGTAACCTTAGCAGAGTAAAATAGGGCAATCAAGAAAATAATGGTCTTGAGGTGGCAAAGAGGCTTTTCTGTAATCAGAAAATTCTCTGAATCACGGTCTCAGAGAAATCTTCACAGGTGACAAGCTTGAAAAGGAACCTTTAGACCAGCGCAAGGAGATCAAAACCTCGAAAATTCAACTGCACGTAACGTGGAGGAATCTTAAATATGACTAATACTCCCTGCAAACCTAGTTGGTATTTGAGTACTGCGGCTGAAAGTTTTCAAGTCTTTTGTGAGCAGCTGAAATAATGATGGCTACTTTCCTGGGAGTCAGCAGCCCCACACCCAAGTGCACTGCACTGCTGCAGCATTCCCAATCCCGCGCCATATTCCAGTAGAGGCTGCGACATTTCCAAGCTACACATTATAGACTGGTCAGCTGGCAATTAGATGCTCATTGTTGGGTTAGCAAGGAATGTGAACGGAGACCCTTTGCACTCATTTTGTAGTTCTTCCTTTAGCAGATGCACTGATTTGTCTCTATAACCTGCAGCTTCCCCCAAAGTGCAGAATCTCTAGAACAGAAATTTGTTGAAACTGCACATCAGATCAAAAGCTCCAGGCCTTTAACAGCAGAATTTCATGAGCTCTGCCTCCTTAAGAAGCCAGGAAAAAAATACAGCTACATGAAAAATAAATGAGCAGCTTTTCCTGACTCTGAAACCAGAAAATAATGACATGAAACCAAAATCAAATGCAGCACTACCAGTTGTATTCCCAAATGCCAGTATTAATTCTCCCTCTTCCAGCTCCCAGAGACTTGTTAAACAAATGAGCCTTATAATGCATTTTGCAAGTGAAAGGTCCCGGAGTGGTAAAAAGTCAACTCCCATACCAAAGGCACTTAACAAAATCCTGCAGCTTGCTCCAGGAGTTCTGCACTGAAGAGGATCACCCTGAGCCCGCTCCTGCCACGATTCCTATTTTCTCCTTTGATCAAAAGAGCAGCTCTGCATCACTAGCAATAGTGTGGGCTTTTAGATCAAAACTAGCATCTCAATACCTGGAAGTCAAGTCAGCTCGTGTAAATCACAAAAGGCTGGTTTTGTGTGTGCACAGACCAGTCAGACCTTTTTTTGTAGCAGGAAAAAATCCTCTATTTAAAACGCACCTGATGTACCCCATTTTCCCTGCACACCCGGACTGGATCCGCAGCCACGCTGTCATCCTGGTTATCCTCCCTATGCCCTTGGTGGCATTTTTGGGACCATGTTACACCTCTAAGATTTTTTGTCTCCTGGACAGAGATCCGATTTTGCTTGCACACTGTGATCCCCTCAGGAGAACTCTTCCCCTTTTCCCTGGCTTTCCCCGCTTGTCACTACTATTTGCCCTCAAGTTTAAAACAATTAAAGCCTTTGGACTGAACGAGGGTAAAGGCGGGATGAATAAGCCTCTTGCTTCAAATAAAGGAGAAAAACCTTAAAATCCAAACTACACGAACACAACATGTCTCCTCCCGCTGCATTAATGCCGCCTCACGAAATGGCGCCTGCCTCTGCTGACAGCTGCCTCAAAACGCCCACGGCTCCTCGGGAAAACAGAAATGCAACTTCCCCCCCACCCCCCAGGAAATCTTTTATTTTTCTCTCTTCACATTCAGCCCCTCGGTACCTCCCGAGAGCCCTCCGCAAAGCCTAAACCTGACGGGGAGCGCTCTCCTTCATGGAACAGGCTTTCCCCCTCCGTTTTCAGAGCCCCCCCGGGGCGCGGGGTACGTGGGGCTGCGGGCTCCTGCCCTTGCACACTGTAAATAGATGTGCCGATTCAGCCGCTATCGCCACGATCTTGCCTTTCCAGAATTTTCTCCCTCCGCTTCCCAAATATAAAAGGACTTTTTGTGCTGAACACGGAGCGGGAGCGATGACGGGCTGAGCGCAGGGCGCCATGTGGTATTTGGTTTCTCTACAGTACATGTTTTTATAATGAAGGGGGAAGGGAAGGAAGGGAGCTGCTCCTACCAGCATGCCAATAATCTGTTGCAAAGGGCTGGAGCGCTCAGAGCCAATTAGCTCTCCAATTAACCATTTAACTGCTGAAACAAAGCCAGTCCCGGGCACGGAGTCCGCGGGATTCGAGACAGAAAAGACGGTGTGGACTCCCAGGTCATCGAGTTCGTACAGATTTTTTCACGGATGCATTTTTTCTACACTTTAATAATAAATGCTTTCGATAGACAAACTAGCCACTGAAACTCCCTTAGATCACAGCAAAGGTGGGACAGCTATATCCCGCACGCGTACACCACACAGTTTTAAGAGAAGCTGGATGTGTTTCAGGATCAGTGCCAGCCTGTAGTGGAGCCATAAAAGCCACCCACAGGAGCTGCATTTCTGATACGGATATCAGGTCCCTGCCACTGGAACAGCGAATCCATGCTGTCCATGGATGAGTGGGAAGGGTCAGAGTGCCAAAGAACGGATGTGTCACTACAACAACTCCCAGCAATGCTGCTGTGGGTGGAAAAACACCCTAAGGTGGGACAAGCTCTAGGAAAGCAATGGCAGAGTCTGTCTCCCTCTAAAAGTGACGTCTCCATCATCACTTCCCTACCCTAGTCTTGTTTTTTCAACCCCTTAACCACATCAAAACAAGAAAAAAAAAAAGTTCTTTTTTATATTCTGCAGTTTAATTTGTCATAAACCTTTAAAGCCTGAGGCAGGCCAGCTCATGGTTTGTTGTGTGCCACTGAACAAGCCAGGGAAGAAGACTCACAGGGCATTCTCAGCCTCGAACTTTTTCTCTGGGGGCAAGTCTGAACATGGCCAGAGAACACAGACAAATTAGTCCTAATGCACAGCAACAGTAACCTGCTCCTGCTTGACCCAGCAGGTCAGTAAACCTATTTTTGTCGTCCTTTTTTATTCCATGACGTGCTGGCGAATATTGGATCAGACTCCCAGGGATGCCAGGAGGACCAGCAGAGTTTGTACAGCTCAATGAAGTGCCCAGTGTGCCAAAAACAGGCTCTGCACCCCAGCTCAGCAGCCCTGGCAAGAAGCAGGCTTTGCTTGGGAGGGGCCATACCAGTGCTGCAGGCCTGCTCCCAGCCCAAGAAAGCTCTGCAGTGCACATGAAAGGCATATTCGAGCTATCACTACCCTCCCTAAAAAGATGAAGTCAAATCTCCCCACTCGCCATGGAGAAAGGCCAGTGCCCCTGAACGTTGCGGGTTGCCCTGTCTGAAGGGCTGTACCAAGGCTGACACTGTAACACATCTCACTTTTAAGCTCCGGGAAGGATTCTGACTAAATTGAAGTGTAACTTTACATTCAAATTAAAAACATTGTGGAGCGGGGGGTGGGAAACATATGGGTAAAAAACTAGCAGATTATTTAGGCATGTGAACTGTCAGAGCACAGGCAATACAAGAGCTCTCTTGTTCCTGCTGCCTCCCACAGCTGCATTCACTAAATGTATCCAGCGCTGAGAGACGCATTTCTCCACCCCTTCCTCAGCCCAATGGTGTTTGCACAAACACCACCCAGGTCCCTTGGGACAGGCAGTGAGGCAGCAGTGATGCCCTAGTTACGGACAGCATGAAGGACACGAGTGACTGACCATGTCTGCAACCGGGTGAAATTGTTACATCCACATCAGTCCATGCAGCTGATCCATACTTAACTTAAACCCAGGGCAGTTTGTTCTTTGTAAGGATACACCCCATTTGTATGACAAACTCAGTTACTTGAAGTTATTCCCATCAGATGATTTTCAATAGTTTATGGAGAGAAAAAAAACCAAAAAAACAAACAAAAAGCAGAAGAATGGCCACCTCTATTAAAAAAGAATTCACTGGATCCACCTCCTGGCGGATGCGAAGGAGAGCAGTGGTCTTGGGGACTGGCTGTTCCCCAGAGAGTTTTACCCAGTTTTACCTTCCATCAAGTCTCTGTGTTTTGCCTGATCATACATGCATCTTGGGGCAGGGGGAAAAGATATGAGTGAATTTCTGTAGGACTGAGGTGCTCCCCCCATGACCTCCATTCTGCTCCTCGCATTTCTCCCATGCTCACTTTGCATCCTTTACCATCAAGGACACATTCTTTGGCCCGGCACAACAGAGCCTTGGTCCCAAATGCAGCCTTGAGACACTGCTGCAGTCACAGCAACAGAGGGAAGAGCTGCCCCTTCTGATATAGCAAATTCTATAGTGGATCAAATTGTGGCAGAAAAAAAAAGTCATCTTGGTGTCTTTCCTCACTTCCAAGCTGTGAACCAGCAGGGATTTTGACCCTCCTGGTCTCTGCTTCTTCCTTTCCTCACAATTCTCTGTTTCTTCAACACCTCCAGCTCCACTAGCAGCGACGCAAATTTGACAGAATCTGGTCAATTTTTCAAGCTTTCTCATTTTAAGAAGTCAGTGGGAGCAGACTATCTTGCAATCAAACCTCACAGGAGGGAGAATTAAATATGTCATGCATGACCTTAATCCATAGGATTTTGCAGATAGTTCCTCTTGTAATCTCTATACCCAGAGCTTATTATGCATTCAAAACGTATCTGTAGCCCTGGAACATTTTGCAACAAAAGGAACTCAAATTCATTTTGATATAGTTATGCAGTCACACCAGTCACATGCTTGCTATGGAATAAATATAAACACTGGGCTTTTGGGAATAACTGGCAGGCTTGAAGTGTGAAAAAAAAAAACAAAAACAACAACCCAAGAATGAAACCATCTATTACATACGGAAAAAAGATCAGGTTTAGATGTCAAATTGCAGTTGAGGAAAATGACACAATTATGTATGAAAAGTCTTTTATATTTTTTTTTCAAACTACAAAGCATAAAAGAAAGAACTGAAATTCATACTTAAGCATCTCCATAATGTAAGGACTTCATTTTGTAAAGTAGGAATATCGTTTAAGGCATTTAAAATCCTTTGAAAGCAGATAATTCATTCACAAAATGGCCACAGGTCCCTAAAGCTAGAAAAGTTAGAAAACTGTGCTCTGGGTTTTGTGTAATTTTTTTTCTCTGCTTTTCTTGCCTTCCTGAAACAAAATGACCTCTAAGACTGTTCCAACTTTGTCGTTGGAAATTGCCTATTTTAATTAGGGACGTTTCTGTTCAAGACCCACACCCCGCTGCACTGGTTGTGCTGGAAACCAGCTTTGCTCACTGGAGACGACTGGGGGTTCGCCTGCTTTGATCTCCTGAAGTCTTCAGGATCCTATGGATTTTGGAGCACACGTGGGAAGATGTAGTCCCATCTCTGTGCTTTTAAGAAGGGAATACAAAACGTGAAACCAGATGTTAAACCTGAGCCTCAGAGAAGCCACAGGAGCGTGAGTTACCTTCAACAGCACTGCAGTTCTAAAAGCAAACAAAGGCATAAGGGGCTGGGATGGAAGGTTTCATTCCTCAAACGAGGCAGTGACTCACCCACATTCCTAACAGCGCAAACAAGGGAGGCAAACCCTCCTCCTCCTGGCAATTAGAATCCTCCGCGTTTTCCTGTGTGGAGCAAATCCCAAGCAAAGGCGGCTGTGGTGGTGTGTTAGAGCAAGACACAGCACAGAGCAGATGTATTTTGGAAAGTGACCCTCTTTTGCACACCTCTGTGTTTATGTGCCTTCTCGAAAAAATAAAGAGTTCTCAAGTGCTGCTTTTCATTTCTGAAAACACACTGAAAAAGGAAAAGGGCTACTGCTAACAACCAGTTTTCAAAAGCCAAACCCATCTTTCCTTAGATACGTTTTTTTAGTACTAAGAGGCAGCAGTTTACTTTAAAAAACCCAAACAAACAAACAAAAACCAATCCAAAGACAGATAAAACAAGTCCAAAAGTTCACTGAGCAGAGAGCCGAGCAGTGTGTGATGTGGATAAGGTGCTGTTTCTAACCATCAAGTCACCCGTATGGGAAAATTTGACGTAGGGATGTGGAAACTCACCCTCCTAAACGTCTGCTCAGTCGTTCCCATCAGACAAGGCACACTTCGCTGATGGAGGACAAGCATATTCCAGGTGACAGATGGCATGTAGCCAAGCTGCTAAACATGCCCTGCTCCACCCTTCCTGCATGGCTCTCCCGGAGGTGGGGAACGCCGTGCAGGTCCCCAGATGGTCGGGGCATCGACTGAGCTGCCGGGTGGTAGCAACAGAGCCATCAGCAGCAAGGATGAAGAGGAGGTGGTGGAAAGGCTGGGTGTGAGGAAACAGGACCAAAAAGGAGCCCAGAAAACAGAGAACGTTGCTAATTTGCGAGAGAAACTGCAGGAAACCAACATCTCTGAATTGTAAACCTCAGAGAAGTTGTGGTTAGGAGACACACATCAGGGTGACAGAGCTGCAGGGCAGGCTGTGCCTGTGCCCAGGAGAGATGCCTCAAAGCCACGATCCATGTGGAGCTCCCCAAGGAGTGGGGCTGGGTAGGTGGTCCCCTGTGTAGCTCTGTTGGGTGATGTTTATTCATCTGTGCAATGCAGGATGCCAGAATGCCAGCACAAAAATCCCCTCTGGCTGCGTACTCCATGAAGCAGAATTAAGGTTGATGCTCAGTGTGTTCCACTTTATATCAAACTTTTCAATTCTCAGGTTTCCAATGGTAGCCAGACACCCCAAAATGACATGCTCATTCATTCCTCCTGGGGAACAACTCCTAAGGGTTCCTGGAGCTGCTGCAGATGGGAAGTGGCAGCATTACCTAAGTGGGGGGGACTTGTGGTGTGGGACACTTGTTTGTGTGACAGTTACCAGTGTAGTTTGGCTGCTGGTGCTGGGAGAGACCTTGGCAGCATGGGCTGCTAGCAGGAACACAGAACTCTTGTTAATGACAGTATCAAGCCTCAAACAGATAAAATAAGCTATCCTGGAGCTGAAGCCGTGCTCAAGACGTCGTGGAAATGCCTGTTGCACTAACACTGCTGCCATACTTAAAGCTAAACCCCAGCAAGCAGGGACAGCGCACAGACCTGCTCTTCCTGCTGCTGCAGATTCTGCTGGCGGCATTTGAAATATTTTAGGCATTTCAGACAACTCTCCTGTCTGACTTCAAAGCTTACATAAAAGAAAACAACCTGCTTATCAAGTTGCAGAACAACAGCGATCCGTCTGGCTTATTAGATGGAAAGAACAAGAGAAGGGGAGGATTTCACTAACAGTATTTCTGCTTTGATTAAGTGGCTGTTATGATCAGTGCAACAGCAAACAAACATCACGAGCTCATTACAAGATATTTCCTTGTGCAAAGGAAGAGATGGACTCCACGCATATTATTATTATTATTATTACTACTACTACTGAGCATTTTGGCCGGCTCGTGCTGTTTGTATTGTGCAGTAATGCCGGGCTGCTTGAGAAAAGCAGCATTTGTCCCCAGCTTTAGGCATGAAAACACAACTCAAATCCCTTCTCGGGAACAAAGGTGCTTCCCAGGAGCCTGGCGTGCTGCCGGCATGTCGACCTCCAGCCTCCACAAACAATTCTTGCCACGTAGACAGGACCGTGCAGGGTAATGGAAAATTACTGCAGGCTTTTTCTTAAAGGGCGAGCACCGCCGCTGGCGGAGAAGGTTGATCCGCATCCCACTTCCCAGCGCGCCCCAGGGTCAGCCTGCGTTTCCTGCGAGGAGGCTGCGGTGCGTCACCGCGCGCCGGGGCATTAATACAATGAAGTATCATTTGCATGCTATTCCAGCCGGCTGCGGGGATCAGGAGTGTTAAGCAGCGAGCTGAGCTGCGAGGGAAGGGGGGAGCGGAGCATCCAGAGCCGAACAGCCCGCGGCTGCCCGTTGCGAGCTGCTCTCGACGCGGCTCAAACACGGCAACCAGTTCGTCCGGGCTGCGGGCTGATGCCAAAATAACTCTGCCCTGCGCTCGGCAGGCGCCGTGTTTTAACAACTGCCTGGCACATTCCTGCCTGCAAGGCTGCAGGAGTTAAAAAAAAATACCTTTAAAGAAAGAGCAAACTTTGGCAGTGGTTAAGCTGCTATCAGCACAACAGCAATTTTTTAAAAATTATGGCCATGTTTACCTCCATTTCTGGTGTCAAAGAGAATTTAGTTATTAAGACAGCATTGTGCTTACCTAGCTTTTAATACCAAGCCAAAAAGCCAGGCAAATAGCTACAGGAGCACCAAACAGCCAATTCGAGTCACTGCACCTCTGAAAATCAGGGATATGCAGACTGGCTGGTTGGGCACGGCAGGATCTGCCGCCGCGGCACACAGGAGCTGCCCAGCAACAGGGCACAGCACTAAACGGTGCTCTTCCCAGTCTTCAAGAGTAGCTCCTGTACTCCTTACAAGTTTCATTTTGTCTCCTACAGGAGCAGACCACACTGCCTGTTCCTTGAGGTACCTGTGGGGAACTGTGTCCAGCCTGCAACAAAAAGAGAAAGGCAGACCTTCTCCTCTTGCTTTTACCTTTCTGCTCACTGCATGCAGCTCCTGGTTGCCCTGGCGTGGTGCAGGGATCACAGATGTTGCATGCCAGACTGGTTCTAGGTCAGCTCCTGCAGCCACCGTGTTTTTGTTCTTCCCTATCTTCATGTATTAACTCGCCTGTTTTTTCTTAGATAAGCACTGGTTAAAGCCTCAACCCAAATCTTTTCATTTTGTTGCAGCCAGCAATGAAAATTAAGCCCCTGCACCAAGTTAGGGGTCTGCTTTGTAATAGAAACTTCCTCTCCCTTAAATAGAAACCTTTGTTGTGAAGCTGTTTTCATTGCAAGCTCCACAGGGAAAGTCATTATATTTCATAGAGGTTGACCTCATTTTGTAGTCCTCGATATTAAACCTTATAAGGGGGACACATAATTAGAAGCGGTGAGTTCTCAACAAAGATACACAGTACTTGTTGCTGTTTCCTTCTTACCTAAGGATTAATTTAAAATGGTTCGGAAAGAGTAACTTGAAACAGCTTTTAGCAGATAAGTGAACACAAGTAAAATGCAAAGATCTGGTTTCCAAGAAGCCTTTTACAAGCTGTACAGAGAAATGAAATCAAACCCTCCAGCAGCACACAAGGCTTCCTGCAGAGCCTCCCTGGAATAGCTGCAAACGTGCATTCCGGTGAAAGCTAATCTTGGTCTGAGGCTGGGGTTACATAAAGACATCTGGTGGCAGAGAGGACTGGTGGTTAGGCATGGGCCTGCCCATGTGGCAGCCTCTGCTTGGCTGGAGGGAGTTGAGGGAATTTTCTACTGCATTTCCAGGGTTCTGCTCTGAGACAAAGAAAGCAAAAGGGTTTCATCTCAGTCAACACAGACAAGGGAGGGAGTGCAAAGATGCCCCAGCTTTGTTAGCTTTGCTAATGCAACCTAGGTTTCCACACAGTGGACACTGTTGTCACAGGGGAATGGGTAAACACAGCACTGGCCACCACTAAATAAACACATTTTACACAGAAAGGGAGGGCAAGGCAGTGAGCAATGTGCTGCACCGTGCCGGAGCCTTGCTGAGCATAACCCTGTGTTGGGGCTTTTCACTTTAACATGGTTTAAAACATCTCTTCACAGCCTGCTTTTCAAGTAACCCCTACACTTTTCTGAACTACAGAAGTTTGCTTGAAATACACATTTTGAATTCATTTTCACCGCTCTTGTGATAGCCCCACTGCTCTCCCAGCTCCTGAGCATCCCCTGCGTTCCCAGTGCTCTGAGTCCTGCTGGCAAAGTGTCACCTCCCTGCTGAAACACTCATTATGTATAAAGAACGATTTCTTGTTGAAAGGCCCAGGCTCCCTTAAATTTCCCTTTAGATTCTATGGTTTGAACGAGCATTTCTGCTTCAGCAACCCTGAGAACTTCCTGATTTTTGCACAGTTCTCCCCACTGCAAACAGCTGACTGCTTTAAACTCAATTTTGGACTTGGTTTCTGGAAAAATCAGACAAATGGTGGTGTTTCCTAGCTGAAGCAATTTCACCTGGTGTTAAACTTCTTTTCTGTAGCCCAGCTCTCCTGGGTCTGTGCCGTGTGGAGCAGGGCGGTTGCTGCCCACACCTGCAATGGGTTTGCTCTGCCCTGTGGTTTGTGGCACAACGTGCATTCGAACGGGAGAAAAGAGAAAGGCAGTTCCTCCAGAGACATCACCAGAAACTCCCTGAATCCCACAGCTTGGTGGCTTAAAGCGCCCAGCCTTTGTTCCTCCTCCCTGGGAACGGATTTCCACTCCACACAAGCAAAAGGGATCTCAGTCATGAAAAATGTGTGAGGAAGCCAAGAGTGGGACCACAGCAGCCTGGGACAGTCCTGGGTGGGTGGGCTGTGGGGCTGGGAGGACATTTGGTGGCCAGTAGCTCTCCATGACAGAAGGACATGGCATAGATAAGACACCTTTACCCTTGCACCCTACTTGGCCTCCACCCACAGCAAGGCCAGGACTATTCCAGTTTAGCTAGTTTTTCCTCCCTCCTATTTTAGATGTAGAGTGTAATTAAATCACACCCAACAATTCCCACCACACCTCAAGAAATTAACCCCATCCCATGGCAGTGCTGGCTGGGGAAGCCCTGGACAATGTCCTGGGAACACCCATAAAGCTGAGAGAAATTTTGCCACCCATTCAGTGTGTAGAAGGTTGGGCTTTTTGCGTTTATTTTTGGAGCAGTAAGTTATTTTCAAAGAGCCTTTCTGTCAGGCTTAGCCCCGTATGAGCTGCCAAGTGAGCTCCCAGATCTTTGGGCATCATTAGTAGGGCTGCCTTGTGCTGAAGTGGTGTCAGCACTTCCATTACAGCTCCTTTCCCCTGCTCCAGCCCCCTTATAAGTGGGACATAAAAATTCAGTTCTGGCAGAAAGTCTCAAGCCAACAAGGAAAACAGTCACCACTTTAATCTGATCCTTGCTAAACTTAACTGGCTGGGCGGAGAAAGCAGGGATTTAAAATATCTTTTCTCCCTCCCACGCCTAAATCATGAATTTTAAAATCCAGCTGTACTGCACTCATATTACTCATGGGGAACTTTTTTTAGGTTGGGTTTTTTTTCATAATTTATCTGTGGTAAATGGAGAAGTGATCCTCCGCCCTCCTCTGCCTCTTCCTCAAGCCAAACAGTTGATTAAAAGTTTCTATTGTCAGTCCTACTAATGAAGGCCACAGTTAATAGTCATTTTAATTGGGCACAAATCCATTGTAGTGTTAAGGGAAGAGACAGATGTCCTTCTCACCACCCGTGGTGACACACAGCCACCCAGGGTGCTGGGGCAGGAATTAATTTAGCTGACAGCTCACCAGGAGCTTCCAGCCAGCTCAGCGCTGGCTGAAACCACCCAACAGCAGAGCAGGGGCACTGCTGGGTTGGGACACAGCAGATGGGGCTGGAGGGAAGCAGGAGTGCTCATGGAACATGTTTTCAATAGCTGGCTTCTTGATCAGCTGCTGCTCAAGGAGGAAGTAGCCCCTTCTCTTGTGGAGATGCTTGCTATCGAGTCACCATGCCGTCAGCCAGACTGATTGATTCATCCAGACTCAAACTCTATTTTTTTCCTTTCTTCTTGACTTTTTAGCTGGATCAGTTCCCTGTGCACAAGAGCTAGCACGCACAGAGTGGAGATAGGGGACTGGGACAGAGGAGGGCAAGATGCCTCCAGCCAGCAGCACCAAGGACCTGGGGAGGTTTGTCTCTCCGAATCCAGCACACAGCACACAGTGTGTGCACCACAAACTCAGCAGGCGAAGAGAAAGAACCCATGCCTTGTCTGCATTGCCTTAATGCCAGGGTGAATAACCATCCCAGGGTACGTTAGAGGAACTGCAGGAAGACAACCTGTAAGAGGGAGCCTACCAACTCTTTCACTCTTACAAAGAAGTTACCCCACTTCTGGTTTCAATATTTACATATTTTCTAAGCATAGCACATATTCCTGTGTTACCCCAGAAAAGGCAAAGCCTGGAAAGAGCTCAGGTTCCAGCCAACAGGAGCTTGTTCTGGTGCGATGACATCGCAGCTCCAGACTGGCTGAGGATGTTTGGGAGATGCAGAAGGTAGAGGTTCTGTGGAGTCAGGTGAGACAGCAGCCAGCTCAGCCCCGCCCAGCCCTGCCATCCTGCTTTCCTATGGGAATGCACTGCTGCACATTCTGGCAGTGCCTCTTACACCACTTTAAACTCCAATGCCACATCCAACCACCCCTGAAAGATGTGTTTTAGAACTGAAGAGAAGTTTCTGTGTGTCTTCTGAAAACTCCTTCTCCCACTTGACCTCCAGACAGCCGGGGTGGGAAGCCTGTGAGCGTGGCCATCTGTCATCCTGCTTGGAGGCAGCTGCCCTTCAGCCCACTCATTAGTGTGCGTGTCATTGCATCACACACTCTGCTTGCTGTGGAGAGGGATTTTTTTTTGCAGTGGAGTCTGGTAATACAGGACACAGATTTACAGGAAATGAGGCTTTACTTCCTGCTCATGGAGAATCACGTGCCAGTTGTCTGGTTAATTCTGGAGGAATATGCTAATGGGTGCACATTCCACTGCAGGACACATATAATGACGAACTAGCACCCCTGAGAACACTTGAAAGGGGAAACTTGTATTTTGGCTGCTGTGCTCCATCTCAAGCCCCCAGCAGGCTGGGTCAAACATCAGTACCCCAGTCTTACCCTGCTGCCAGCATGGCTGTGCTGGTGAATGCCAGCACCACGGTTTCTCCTCTTCCACCCAGGAACTGCAGTTTTCCCTGTGCCACCCGGTGTAGTGCATGGGGCATTTGGCAAAGCTCTGCTAGGACTTGCACCTGGCTAAAATTCCAGCTCCCCAGGGAAGAATGACACATTATTCCAAGTAAACAAAAACCCTTTCATGGAGAAATGAATGTCAATACCAAAGGTGGGTGAGAGATTAAAGTAGTGCTGAGAGGACACTGGGTTTCCCTGGGGACTCTGATTTCACCTCTGATGCTGTGGTATGGCTCAGCACTGGAATTTATTCCTGTTAAATATGTACCTAATGACACCACTGACCTCCTGGGAGAGTTGCCTCAGTTTTCATCGCAGCTGCTCCAGCTTCTGTTAGAACTTCCATTAAAGAACTGGTTCATATGTGGCCCACTGGTCCCATTTCCTTCTTCTAGTTTGGTCTGGGACTGCTCCAGCCCCTAAACCTTTACCTGCTGCTGGCTGGGGAGATTTGCACAGGCAGGTCCACAACTCAGTCCTGTTGTCACTGTGAAATGCTGAGGTCCCCTGTGTGCCTCGTGGAAGTAACTATGAAATACAGAGAGATTAAATCACTCCTGAATTGCCATTTCTCTGGCATGAACTTTGTGTCCAAAGCTGAGAGGTTAATATGAAACACAACAAACCCTATGGTTTTCCTCATCTGTTTATGAGATTGAAATGTAAGTCATGGCTTTAAGGTATGTATTGTAGGCTTTCTTCTTTAAACATAAATATTCAATCAGTGAATAAACTGTTTCAGGCATGAGCTCATTCCAAAGGCTGTTGCAATTGCGAATTGTTGCAATTTTGAGTTAAGCAGCCATTGGATTGTGCAATTTCCTAGTGTTTGAGAATATCCCAACAGAGAAGAAACAACAGAAAAGGAAAAATGTTGAGCTTTCTTAATCAAATCGATACCAGTAGACTTAAATCCCTCCTGTTCTGAGCCAAGGATAAGGATTTTTTTCAAGGATTTTCTCCTTAAAAAGGAGAATAAAGAAGATCTGCTTGTCTGGCAATGTTTTCTGTCCAGCACCAACCACAGCAGGGCACAAACATCTGGTGTATAGGGAGAGGTCAGCTCTGAAACCCAGCCAAAACCAGCACAGAGTGTGAAAAGAAAATACATCTTTGCCATGTACTGCTTTGTCTACAGCAGTAAATTGGAAATGAGACTTTCCTATTGCCAAGAAAAAAAAAACCCACAAGAAAAATAAAGTAATGAAAGGGCTGCTGAAATCTGCCTTATTCAGTGTGTTAACAGCCAGGAGAATTGAACTACATCAGATATTCAGATTAAATATTCAGGATGAAATTAAGCAAAAAATATGAGGGAAAATACAACGAAGCCACCACAGATCCATTTGGGGATCCTGGAGGACAGAGGTAGGAGAGACCTATTTTGCCACCAAGCAGGAGCAGCGTGGAGTCCTTAAATCTGGGCCCTGCTACATCAAACCCTAATCTACTTTAACACCCCTAAATCAAACTCTAATCCACTCTAACACCCCTAAATGAAACCCTAATCCACCTTAACACCCTGCCAGTTGTGCATGGCACTGCCTTATCAGTGACTGGAGCTAAATCCCACCCACACTCACACCCACTCCCAGCAAAGCACAGCCAAGGGCCCTCATGGAGCACACGGAGTGATAAAAAGGCACCTCTCTGTAGTGTATGGAGAGCAGCCCTGCCAAGAAGGGCTTGGGGGTGCTGGCGGGTGTGAGACTGGACATGAGAGGCTGGACATGACCTAGCCATGTGTGCTGGCAGCCCACAAAGCCAAACATACCCTGGCTCCATCCAAAGGAGTGTGGGCAGCAGGGGAGGGAGGGGATTCTGTCCCTCTCTTCCTCTCTGGTGAAACCCCACCTGCAGATCTGCCTCCAGCTCTGGGGTCCTGAGCACAGGAAGGACATGGAGCTGCTGGGGCAAGTCCAGAGGAGGCCACGGACATGCTCACAGGGCTGAAGTACTTCTGCTCTGGAGACAGGGAGAGCGAAGCGGGGATGTTCATCCTGGAGGAGGCTTCAGGGAGGCTTTAGTACCCCCCTTCCAGTACCTAAAGGGGCTCACAGGAAAGATGGGGACCAACGTTTTAGCAGGGCCTGTCGGGATAGGACAAGGGGGAATGGTTTTAAACTGCAGGAAAGTCGATTTAGATTAGCTATAAGGAAGGGGGTTTATAACGAGGGTGGAGAAACTGGCACAGGTTGCCCAGAGAGGTGGTGGATGCCTCATCCCTGGAAACATTAAAGACCAGGCTGCATGAGGTTTCGAGCAACCTGGTGTAGTGGAAGGTGTCCCAGCTCATTAAAGATTCCTTCCAACCCAAACCATGCGTGATTCTGTGACTCCAGAGCAGGCGCAGCTCCGCCGGAGCCGCGGGAGCCCTTCCCGGGA
>NW_008239758.1:7099618-7128954 GCF_000691975.1 Corvus brachyrhynchos | reverse complement strand
GGCGCAGGGCAGGGGGGGCTGAGCCGGGCTGTACGCTGTGTCTGTAAGCTCCAGCTTCAGAGAGTTCAAGGGCGTAAGGACGTGTCTGTCTGTCTATCTATCTATCTATCTACTTCCTACCTCCCTGACCACTAGAGCAGGATGCCAGGTTGCATGGCCCTTCCCTTCCCTTCCCTTCCCTTCCCTTCCCTTCCCTTCCCTTCCCAAAAAAGTATTTAGATCAGAAGGGCAACAATATTTTCATCTGATCTAATTTTTTTTTTTAATGTGAAATTCGGTATCAGTGTGGCAGTCTTGCACAGCTTTTAGCATTCTGTAAACTTCCTGAAATAAAGGAAATTTTCCCACCCGCAGATCCCTAAGCAATGTGACAAGTGTGCTCTCCTTGTCCAATGCCAAACTCCTCCAAAAGCTATTGCGTTTAAGTGGGCGTGTTATTTCTTCTTGGACCAAATGAGTGCACACCCCATATGGAAGCTCATTTTACTATTAGATTTATAGAGCATCACTAGATATATAACCCCAAATCACTGCAGTTAAACAGCCTGTGAAATTCCTGCAAACATATGAGAGAACACATGAGGACAAAATGGTGAGCACAGCTTTTCCCTGGCATTTTTAATGCCTGCAGCAAGCTTTGGTTGCCCAGCAGTCGGTGCAGAGAGAGCTCCCTCCCCTGCTGAAAATCCTCTTTAGCCCCTGTCCACCCATGGGAGATGTTCCATTACCCAGCATTTACAGGGATCAGGCCTGTGGCAGTGTGAGATGCCATAAATAATAACATTTACATGGACACAGAGACACAGCACTGACAATTTTGTTCACCTCCTGTATTATTTGCAAGAGAAAAGGTAATTTTTTTATTTTCTTTTCTACTGCAGCAAGATTATCCCCGTCAACGGAAATCATCCAGCATGTAAACAATTCCTCTGAGAACCTGTCACTTCACAAAAAAAAAAAGCCAAAATACCCTGGAATAATCATGTTGTCTGCTGCAAGGGATCAGTAATCTGACAGTTTTAAGCAGGTGAGATGCTCCTGTCTGCAGGCAGGTGACCCCGTGCAGTGCTGAGGCACCAGGTTTGCACTGTGAACTGCAGCTGATGCAGGGAGGATTTTCCAGGAGCATCCACATCCAATCTCATCCAGAGTTTGCACTGTGTACAAATGTTTCCTGTAAATAGGGTTAATGCTCATAATAGGTAGCAAAGTGAGTAGGATTTCAGAGCAGCTGGGGAAATAATTGGGCCTGCATGGAATGGCTGTGTTATACCAGGCTGCACCAGCAATTTCAACTGGCTATTTATACTCCTCCGAGGACTTTGCTATTGCCCACTTTTTTTTTTCTTTTCATTTGACCTGATTTGTAATGAATAGTCCTGGTTTTATAAAATGGAAGGTGTTGACATATGGAACATTTTTAAAAGTTCTCTTTTCCAAGTGTCAGAAACCTCTCCAGCTTGCCAAAACATGGCCACAGGTGTAGATCCTCCTCGATAAAGAGGAGGAGTTCAGAACAGCAACTTGGGGGTAGCAACAGAGCTGATTGTAACACAAGGTTTTCACTTTCTAGGGGCTTTAATAAGGGAAAAAAGGAGCCAGTGACAGTAACTGAATCAGGTTGGAAGGAAAATTGGTTGATTTTTGGTGTGAATCAGCAATCCAAGAAGAGGATGCTCCAGGGCAGGGCTGGCAGCAGCCCTCTGCCTCCAGGATGCAGCTCAACCCTCCGGGCTGTCTCTGCTACAATGTACAACAAAACAAGGAGATTTGGGAGTCCTCAGGCAGGTCTGAATGCTCGGGGTGTGCAAACAATGAGGGTCCCATTGCTGTAGTGCAGAGTGAGATGCAATGCCCCAGATCCCACCAGGGCTTCTACCCCCGTTCATCTGAACCTCATCCAAAAAATCCAAAGCTCTCAGCTCCCTCAAGACCTCTGCCACCCTGCTCCATGACCATAGCAAGCTTGCCCTCTGGGTAAATCTGTGCTGTAGGAAGTGTTTTCCATGGATTTAACAGATGGGTGAGCTGAGAAGGGATGAAGTGTGTCATTTGGGGCAGAAGTGGAAAGGGAAGTTTGTTGTCCTACTCCTTCTCCATCGTGACCAGCTCCATCTGTTGACACTTCAGCACATAATGCCAATTCCAGTGTGACTCCGATTAGTCTGCAAAGTGCTGTGTGTTGATGTTGTGGTTTGATACTTGGAGAGCTCTGTGAAGATACTTAATTAGGCAAAATTAATTCCTTTGAGAGCAACCTTCTGGCATCACTTTGGAAAGTCCTAAGAAGCTTCTGTTGTTCTGACACTTGTTAAAAATTGGCATTAGCCATTTCCTAAATTATTTTTGAAAGGGTAATCAAGCCACATTGCTCCCCAGGTCAAATGGGAGCTGTGACTTGCCTGCCAGCAGTGCTATGAGAACACGAGGTGCCAGACCTCCTCACCAGAAGTCACTTCCCACAGCTGTTGTCACCCTGAAATGTTTCCCTCCTGCCTGAGCAGTCAAGTCCTTTGGCCTCATTGTTCCTGTCCCTTTTTTGCCACTTTCACAGTGATTGTGGGGTCTGATGATGGCAAGACAGACACGGTAGGATGGGGGAGCATCAGTGGTGACTTTGCTGGCCAGCTCAGCAAGGTGACATCCCTTACAGCTACCTGATCTGATGGGGAGTGGGAGGTGAATGGGTGCCCCTCTCCCTGCCTGCCTTCTCCTGCAGTCACACAGGGATACCAGAATTTCTTGTGGGACCATCTGCTGCTAGTTCTGCAAACCTCCTACACATAAGGGTGCAGAAGGACAAAATCTTAATATGATTAAACTTCAGGAGCTGCAGAGGTCTGCGGCTGTACCTGGTTTGGAGTGAGGAAGGAAATGGAACAGGCTGGAAGTACTGTGTGAAACACACTTAAGCCTGGAACAGTCCCTGTAAGCCTCTTCCCTTTTACACTGCACCCATGAGGCTCTGGCTGCTTGGGCCCAGTCACATTGTGGAGGAGCCCTTTGCAGTCAGTGGTGGCAGAAGGGCCATGTGAAACTGCATGTCCTCCCACCAGAGACCACTTCCTGGGTATCCATCTTCTGTCCCAGCTTCCAGTCCCCTCCTCTTCTCCCTACAAGCTTCCACATGGGTTTCTCAGCATCTTGTCCATCAATGTCTGTGCAAAATAAAATTGTCATTTTGAGTGTTTGCTGTGGGTCTGTGGGCTTATGCTGGGATAGAGCATTCCATGGCTGCCTTGTAAGAAGCAAAGGGTTGCAGCAGCACCAAAAGGGATGGTGTTTAGCCCTCTCCTGGCATAGCCTGAGCAATGCAGCAGCACAAAGGGATGCACAGCATGATGTACATTTTAGTCCCTCTCCTCACTTCCTTTAAATTGCCTCCTTAAAAAATCCACTCATATCACACTATAAAGGAAGAAAGAATCTATACTTAACCACTTAGTTAGGGATGTGTGCAGAGTGCTCTGCAAATGGGATGGTACCAGAGTGTGCTGTGCATTTGCCATTTAAATATAGCTGTATACACACCCTCGGCCTCCTGAATGGCTGAAACCCTCCTAGCAGGTGATCACAAGCCTTTCTATAATTGAAATGAACTTAATCCCGACAAAAACGTAGCAGCAGCTGCTGTGAAAGCTGTGGCTGCTCTCCAAGTATTTCTTACATTCCCCTGATCTGTATATTAAAGTGAGACTGATTGCTGTGCTGCAGAATCCTGCCACAGAGTGTCTCTTACAAGAGAGCTGCTGTGGTTTAGATTTAAGGGCTTTGTTGTATTTTTCATAAGAATTCTTTTCTCTTGTGTGATGATTGTCACACAAGGATCTGAGCTGCTCAGATATTAATTACTTAGGGCCTGCAACAATACTCTAAAGTAAAAGGTAAATACAGATATTGCCTCTCTTTCTCCTACACACACTATAGTGATATACATGGGTGTTGCCTGAGTGGGGATGAAGAAGCAGAACTGGTTTTGGAGTTAAAGTCAGCTGCCAGCCCAGAGTATGTGCACAGGATGCTGAGAGGAGACAGCAGCCAGCTGGAACATATGAGAAATGACTGTAGCTGCCCTCCTAATTTAACCTTCATGCCACAGATCTCTGCCTGAATCCCAATGTGCTATGGAGGAGTGGGACAAGGAGCAGCTCTTTCTGTAATTCCTGATTTTTCACTGTTGTTGATTTTTCACTGTCTGCCTTGGCTCCTTTGAGTCCTCCCTCCTCTCTTGTCCCTGGATCTCCCTGGCCTTTGCCGAGTGGAGAGTGAATGCCACTTTGCTGAGTGGTGTTCACTCAGCACCAGCAAAGACCAACCATCAAGCAACTTCTCTGGCAAGAAAGAATGTCATGGCCTCAAAGGTGAGCAAACCCAACAGCAGAAATCCAGGGCAAGCGTGGCTCGGCGAGCGTGCAAGATGGATTGTGCCGAGCAGCACTGAGCTCCTGCTCCCTCGAAGCCACGGCAGCAGCGAGGGCATCACAGCCCTTGATAAGTCCTCTGAGCAGGAGTACAACCACCAGTCAAGGTGCCTCACCCAGGAAAGCACTTGACTGGGAGCAATTTGTCGGTGTGGATTCCGGCTCGCCGGTCCCTGCAGAGAGCTGGACTCGGTCCCCATCTGTTGTGCTGTCACTGCCCTCGAAGCCACGGCAGCAGCGAGGGCATCACAGCCCTTGATAAGTCCTCTGAGCAGGAGTACAACCACCAGTCAAGGTGCCTCACCCAGGAAAGCACTTGACTGGGAGCAATTTGTCGGTGGATTCCAGGGCTCGCCGGTCCCTGCAGAGCTGGACTCGGGCTCCCCATCTGTTGTGCTGTCACTGCTTTATGGCTTCGACTCCCAGCACGGAAAACATTAACTCAGTCTTACTCAAACTGTTCCTTTGCCCCAAGCTAGCCAAGGCACACGCTCCCGGTTCGCAGTGTGACATCCCAGGCTGTTTGAAGGGCAGGACAGAAGATGGTGCTGCCGAGCCAACATATTTTAACAAGAAAACTTCTGGAGCTGCTGGGTTTCTTGACAGCTCCTGTTCCAAAATAATCTTTGTTTAAACTAAAGAGTTGTCAAGGAGATAAGTTTAAGCAGCACATGAGCTACAGAGAAACATCCCACAGCCAGATCAGGAGCAGATGTGGTGAAATATTGATGGACCAGGGTCCCTAATTACGTCTCCTACTGAGGAGCTGGCTTGAAATCTGGAGCCTTCCTGCTTTGTATGCGGCACCGTTGGGATAAAGCGATGGGATCCCTCGCAGAGCTACATGGGCAATTGGGCTGGGATGTCTGTGGCTAATGAACAGGCGTCAGCCTTGTGGGAGCTAATGAAATGTTCAGAACAAAATGTGTCACCTCCAGGTACCGTCTGTGCCTCACTCCTGGAGTTTAATCCTCTTCCCTGCCGCTGCCTGGGCAGCCCCGCTCCCTGTTTACTGGATCTTCTCCGTGTAAAACAACAGGGGCAGCAGAAAGAACAAAAAGCACCTTTGATCATCAAACTGGGAGAAATGGTGTGAAGCTCTTAGGCTGTGCTTTTTATTTATTTTTTTTTAATTACGACTTATGTTACCCAGAAAAGGCAAATAATTTCCATGCATAGTGCTGCCTGCTTATTTTTAATAGGGAAACTTTAGCTCAAACTGAGAACAGGTAGAGGAAACTGGTTTATGTTTCACATCCAGTGTACCCTCATGGTCCACAGTTCACCTGCCTGGGAATTTCAGTGGTTTGGTGGAAAGAAACATCCTAAATTCAGATGCCTTTTCTAAATCCAATTTACTTGGCAGCTGTAAATAAAGTGGCTGTAAAAGAAGGGGCTGTCTCAGAGTATGTAATTTCTAACTCACATGGCACCTGTAAATGCAACTGAGCACAGGGTGCTGAGCATCTAATGCACAGCATTAGACCATGTTCTGCTTTGTCCCTTCTAGGAACCCCATGCTTGGTGAAGCCTGTGTGGCTGACAGGGCTGGAAATCAGAATTTGTGCTGCACCTCAGCACATCTTGATGCCAACAAATGAGGCCTCTCCCGTTAATTCCTCTAGAAAAGGTGCCACACACAGGCACACCCATGGCAGCAGAGATGATGACAGCCATCAACAGTCAGGAGCCTTCACTTCTGGCCTTCACACCAATTTTCTGGGTGAGCTCAGTGGAGCCACTGTGTCCTCTTGTTTTCACTTATCTGGCTCTACAGCAAGAATAATATTTACCAATTTTACAGGCCACACTAGAAAGATTAATTAGCTAATGCTTGTTGAGTACTTTGAAGATACAAAGCAAGAAATGCATACTATAAAATAAATAGATAAGAGCAGTGAAATCCTCATGCATCTTTCTTCAATAAAGGCTTATATGCCATTCTCCTGATTGATCTTCTGTCAATCCAAACTCTGGCGCTCTCAATATAGAAAGGTCTAGAAATGCCTCAGTTTCCCCATTGTGTCTCCAGAACAGCATTAATTGGGATGATCACAAGCTTTTACTTACTATTTCGTCCCAGCAATCCTAACAGTATGGGAATGGGTGTCTGCAGATCAAAGACAGAGACACCAGGCTCGGGGACTGGCCCTTGAGCCTGTAATCCAAAACCACTTAACAGGAGCCTACATTTATTAAACGAGACCATCAGTCTTCAGCTACTCCTAGAAAAGCTGAAAGGAGAGGAAAAGGCAGTGAATCTTTCAAAACATGACAGTGTTAGAGGCCATCTTTTCCTAAAGCTCCTGTATTTCTCTCAGTGTTTTCTGTGCAGCAGGTCATTATGAATTACTAATTACCAGAGCAGGCCAGGCGGGTCCGTCACTGACCTGCTGGGTAAGCTGGGCAAAAAAATGGGTCTGTCCCCTCTGCCTTGACTCCGTGTAAAATATGTGCTCTGAAGAGGCTTGAAGCTTAATATAGGTCTTGTTAAGTGTTCATAAAAGATAGCGAAACCCTTAGATTAAGAGGTACACCAGAGGAGAATGATAGGGTTATAAAATCTATTTCTACACATAACTCATATTTATATAGTCCCTTTCAATCTAACAGATCCCAAAGCTTTTTTTCAGCATAACACCCTGATATACTGTGTTCACTTCACCTACCAGTTCAAGGCAACCTCCTCTGAAGTGAAATGTGGCAGCTGTTTAAAAGCCCCAAGCAGTAGTAAGTTTAATAATAGGAAGGCATTTATATGGTCTTACAAACTTCAAAGAGTTAATTCTCTGCCCCTTCAGGAGGCAGACAAGGTTTATTATTCCCATTTCACAAAGGCAATATAACAAGAGTGGACAAGAGTGGAGGAAATCTGCACTCCCACAGATTTATATAGCAAAATTTCGTGCATGAGCCTGAAGTGCTTTTAATCCCACACAGAGAAAACATATCAACATGTCTTATTAAAAAAAAATCCTTTCCTAAAAATAATGATGTGGAGAGATTTGATCTGGATTCTAACACCTGCCACTTCTGGTGAAAAAAAAACCTTCTCAAGCACGTCTTGACATAGAAACATCATGGTCCACAAATGCTTCTGTGCCATGAAACAAATTGGGCGCTCAAAATATACTGCCAAGAATCAGACAATCTGTTTTAAGAGGTCCCAAGAGTTACTAAAGCCCTCTTGAAATACAGCAGGAGAGAAAGCTGCAGCAGCCTTAATGCTGGAGGCAGGCTGGCATTGCTCTCCCACCACATGCGGCTCCACGGTTCTCCCCAGCTGGCCTGCATCACACAGCAATGGTGCTTCCAACGAGCAGGAAAAATTCCTTCTGTTGTCCCCAGAGGTTCTGCAAGATGGTCCTGAACTTGGGAAAACAAAGTTACAAAATTGCTTGGATTTAACAACTTTCTCACTGGGAACTGGAGTCCCATCCCCAGGTGATATCACCATCCTCATATCGTTTCTTGAGTGCAGTCCTGATGCAGGATTAAGTAGGATCTTAAAAGGAACATCTTATCCCTGGGGTCCCAAACACCATTTCACTTGGTAGCACAGAAGTCTTCAGCTTTCATTCCTCCTACTGCTTCCCACCAAGGAATTGTCCTATTTCAACTTCCACTCTTATTTGCAAGCCAAAGTAAGAAACACCATCTTTTAGACCACTCTGATACCTTAAAATCTGCTTATCTCCTCCAGACTGCATAGCCCGTGTCATAGTCCCTGCAGCCTCCCTGCAGCCCTGGGGAGCTTTCAGTTGGGGCTGCAAAGCTGTTTTCAGCTGCGCTGCCCAAGCTCCCAGCAAATGGATCTGGAAAATTTTCCATCCAAAAAGCCAATCCCCTGCAGATGCCTCGAGTCACTCCTACAACGTGAGCAATGCTCGGGGCTGGTGGAGGGTGAGCTGTGGTCTCTGTGTCTGGCAGGATCTAGGACAGGGAGCTGGGAGAGATGAACTGACCCGTGCTGAGCATCATCAATCCTCCAGCAAAGTGATTTCCATCACGGGAGCACATTTGCTGCACGAATCACATCCCATTCATCACCGCTACTGTCTGGATGTGACTCTGCCAGCCAGGGCTTGGCCTCTCTCTCCAAAAAGCCCCTGATGTGCTGTACAGCAGCTTCACCGTGGATCAGTGCTCCCTCCTGACTCATTGCCCCCTTCCTCACTTCTCGGGAGCTGCGGGAGCTGCTCCCTTTCATCCATCACCTCCCTGGAGCCGTGCAGCTGAGGAAGCTGTTCTGAGAGCAACATGTTATCAAAAGCTGCTGCAGGGCCCTGCCAAACCACCTGGTCTGAATTCACAGGCTGGGGCTGACACTCCTTTAGGCACACAAATGGGGAGTAGGGGTCTGGTCATAAAGTGTGGGCTTTTCTGACACTGAAACTCAAACCCAAGAGCAAAATCATTTCCTACTGCTGTGGGACTGAGCTCACAGCACAGAGCTTCTCACCTTCACTACCATGCAAGTCAAACATGCCACCAATCTAGATGATGGCCCAGGGGAGAAATGTCCTTGACATATTTGATGCCTTATGAGACAATGCAGGTGTCGTGGAGGAGATCCTGCGACTTTGCTTCCTTGGCAACCTCGATGCCAGGACCCTGAACCTGCCATTGGCTCTGTATGGCATTTGGCCGCGTTCATCCAGTGCTCCAGCCCTGGAGAGGAAGCAGCCCAGTTCTGCTGGTGGCCTTGGTGGTGACAGCAGCTCTGCATGGGTCCATGCTCTCCCTGTTCTGTGTGCTCTGTGATGTCCCAGCTCCGCAGGCAGCGCCGGTTCTGCTCTGAGCCCTGAGGAATGAGTGTTATGAAATGTGTTCTGCCGGGTCTGGCTGACGACGTCAGTTGATTTCTCAGGCTGACAGGGAGATTTGCAAGCTTAAGATGGCTTACAGGTCCTTATTTACAGCTCACAAGATGAAGCCTGGACCTAGACACCCGTATATTTGTGCTCAGAAGTTGAGCAAGTAAAGGAAATGTTTAAATATCTTTCCCTCCTCTTGATTCATTGCCTGTGGGATGACTATCCATCACAGGTACGAGTGTGAGGATGGAGCTGCCCGTCTCTACTCCACCGATGCCTCTGGGGAATCCCTGAATCCACATCATGGTGGGTGAGTCACTGTCCTTCCCATGGAAAATGGCATGGCACAGCCCTAGTTGGATGAAATGAAGGGACAGAGTGAAGCCTAGGTCATTCTGGCCACAATTTATGGGATGAGACAGTGGAGCACAGGCACAGGATGCTCCCAGTCTTCAGCTGGTGTTGTCAGCAGAACTGCCCCCACCTGAGAAGTAGGATTTTTCCATTAAAAAAATCCTGCAGCTCTTTCTTTCTTTTTTTCCCCCTTCCCTCTTTAACTCTGAAAGAATCCCATTTAATCTGTAGGGAGCTTTCCCTGAACAAAAATCCCCACCAGGTTTGACCCTGACCTTTGCAAATGGAAATATGATGTAGTGAGAATTGAGAGCTGAGAGTCAACTGGCATCTTTGCTTTTGCTGCTGAAATAGAGCAGGTCGTTTCACATTTCTATTATGAGCCTCAGATAATGGGGAAGAAAATTAGGTAATTCCATTTTTTGGATTAGTTGGTTTTCTTGTCAGCTGGGAGATGGGATCTGATGTATGTGGAGAATGACTGGAGGCACAGGATGAACAGAACAGCTGGTCACAGATATTGTCTGGGATTCTATTTCTGCATGACCTGCTCCAGAGATATCAAAAGAGATTGTGGCTCTCTCCCCTGACATTTATACCTGTTTTCCAATGCTGACTTCAAAGCAATTGCTCTGCATTTGCCCACATTTGAACGAGCTGAGAATCTGGACCATTGTTTAAAGATAGTCTTGAAACTTACCTAAACTTTGAAATGATTGAAAATGAGTTATGTATGGAGACACGAAAATTAAAGTACATCAGGGAACCCACAGGCAATAGCAAGATGTGCAGGACAGTGAGCCTTGCCAAAGCTGACAGGTATTTGTTTATGGGGAGAATTAGAAGCTCTAGTTCAAAGTCTGCAAATTGCCCCATGAAAGAAGCACCTCCTCATCACAGAGACTGAATTCTACACACAGGCACATGTGAAGAGTTTGTAGAATCAAGAGCAGTGTTAGTAAAAAAAAAAAAAAGAAAAATACACCAAAGATCACTGCATGAAACATCAATAAGCACAGCAAGAAACAACAGGATACCAGGCAATCTTTAATCTGAGAAAAAAAGGACACAAACCCAACATCTAGAAAGCAAAGCCTGATTAAGGTTAACAATAAGTGTTTTAAAACAAAATAAAAAAAGCAATATGCGTGGTTAATGAAGCAAAGTGTTTGATTTTTCACCTCAAGGGGTCTCCAGTTCTGGCCATTCTGGAAGAGATGCTTTAGTGCATCCCTTAAGTGACCTTAGCAAGCTCACCCGAGGATTGAAAGGAGCAGATTTGATGTTCTCATGCTTCTTTCTGATCTTAAAAATCTGTGAGCCTTTTTGGATTTGGTAAAGCACTTGATAACATATCACAAAATTTACCTCTTTGGATGATCTGAATGCAGTAATCCGTGGACCAAATCACAGCTGAGTGGCTGCAGACAGAGGAATACTAAACAGGGACTGATTCTGTTACAGAATTATGTTTATTAGAGCATCACAGAGATCAGGTCTTTGGTCTTTACTGACATTTTTATTGATGACTCTAAGGAAGGATTAAACAACAGGATGACACGCATTCAGACAGTGACATGAAGTTGAAAGGGATCACAAACACCAGGGTAAGCTGAAAGATAATGCAAAGGAATCTGGGTAGACTAGAAACTTGGGGTGAAAATTCCCCAGTGCAGTGAATCTGAGACCTGAGCAGCCTGAAAGTTTCATGTCTGCAGATGCCTATAGGCTTTAAAGGTGATGCTCATTAGGATCACACCACGGGGTCAAAAGCCGAAAAAGTGCAGTGTGTGGGGAGATGCTCCATGTGAAGCCCTAGAGATGTAATACAGTGAGCCAGAAGAAAAACAACAAAGGGTCCTTCAGCATTTCTGGGAGGCAGGTCATTTAATAAAGATGTCTACCAAGAATCTTCTCTAACAAAACTCGATGTATCGTTTCCCTTCACCGAGCTGGTGTCATGCCTGCAAACTGCACATGGCTTTGTCTCCTTAATTCATTAATTTCCATCCAAATGCCCAGGCAGAGCCTCTATTAGCCACCTCTATTGACAAGAGTGGATTATTCAGGGAAGCGTAACTAACTCTCTCTATTTCCCTGAAATCTATGCTCGCTCCTCTGCTGGCAGGTGAAAATTTAGAAGTGAAGAAGTCTACTGCCTTTCCTTTGGTTTAGGTGTTTGGGGTTGGATTTAAGGAGGGATTCTAGAGATTCCAAACAAGGTTTAGGCCTTTGGTACCTGCCACGGTGTGCAGGCAGTCTTGAGTTCCCTTAACCCATCTCCCAGCACCTCTTGGTTGGAAGAGAAGGGGGCTAGGACAGGGACAGGACTCCTAGGGACACTCTCAACTGCAAATGAATCGTTGATCTGTAAGCCCTGGGGAAACTGGGCAAATGTAGCCAGTTAGAGGAGCTCTTCTGTGCAAGTGTCCCTGCCATGCTGTGGCATCCCTCCCTTCAGGACACTGTGCCAGCAGCCAGGGAAGGGCATTCTGGAGGATAGGTAGGATGGAGGAGTGCAGCCAGGGAATTGGGACAAGAGAACCTGATGCCAGATTGCTCCAGAGCACCCAATGCTAAAGGATTTGGAGTAGGTGGGAGCAGAGGAATGACATTTGCCTGTCGGTTCACACCACTCTGTCTGGCATTAGCTAAAGCCCACTTGCCTGTGGAAAAGCTGTCTGCATGATTTCACTGTTCTGTGACCTCCAGGCCCTTCCCACTTTGCCACTGACTGAAGCTGATACAGATCCATGTGCAGAGCATCCCATGCCATCGCTGCATCCTCCCCTGGCTGGCACTGCTGCCCAGCATGGCTTTATCTCTCTGTGAAATAAAGGTCATTTTGGTGCTGTGCAGGTAGTGAAGGCTTTGAAGAGAGGCTTTGAAGTACACTGTAGAAGTAGACATTATTACCCACTGCCCAGGGATTTGGAGAATGTTTAGTCTGATTAAAAAGGCTTTGCATTCTGGTGGCAGGAAGCATGACATAAAGCAGAAAATTTTTCTGAGCTGAATTCAAATGAGTTGATTTTTTTATCAGCTCTTCTCCTAGAGAACGGGCACGCTGTTCCCTGCACTGGGTGAGGCTTCATGCTCTAACAGGGTTCACTCTACCAGTAAGGATTTGAATTTAGGACTGAAATTTTAAGGGGCTTGATTTGAAATGAAGTTTATGGTACACTGGAAGACAGTAAGTACATCTGGCTCAGGAGAAGGGCTCATAGGGTTTTTGGTGCTCAGAATTTAGAGGCATGGCAGATTTGGCAGGGACAAGAGTTGGAGGAGGGACTAAATTAGCAAATTTTCATAGGTAGAACCCCAGTGTATCCTTAGGGAGGATTATATGTTATGTTTGGCTCCAAATAGTGGTTTCAGACTCCAACTTCATAAACACCACATTCTTTCACAGGTGTTTGGGTTGGGGGAAGAAAATTGGGAGAAACAGGATAGGCTTATGGATTAGACATCTTTCATCTGAACTGCAGTAAACCTATTAGCATCCCACAGGTGAGGAAGGGTTTGTGGCACTCTGCTGATAACAGCACTGACAGCAGATGTTTAGTGCCAGGCAAATTCTTCACAGCCAACCTCATGTGAAGTGCTGCTTCCAAAAATCATCAGCTGTATTTGGGGTGATGCTGAAAATATTTTAAAAGCAAAACCAAGAGATGGGTAGAAACTGCAGCTCACAAAGGCAGGTTTAAGTGACAATTTGTGTGGTAGGATGCGACATTTATTTAGTTGGTTTGAAGGGAAACAAATATATTTTACACCCACTCCTCTTGTGTCAAAATTTAGTTGAAAAAAACAGGTTTGCTACTGGAGAACTATCAAGACACTTTCCCTTTCTGCTTTGCTTTTTAAATGGAGTGGGATGTAGGTGTGAGGTTTTCTCGCAGTGATGAGCTACCTGAATCTTCTGAGCAGCTCGATTCCTACCCCAGGTGTCTTTCTGATATTTGAATTAAATAGATGATAACAAGCAACAGCAAATTTTTAGCAATTTAAGAAATAATCCTTCCTTTCCTGATTGCTTATCTTTTATCTTTGGAACTAGTAAAGTCATAATGCTACTATTTCTTCACTCATCCATAGACACCCTCCAGCCACACAAAGATAAGGCTTCATGATGCTAAGGTAAAAACAGAAAAATCCTTCTCTGGAAATCGCAACAGAAACAACCAAACAAAAACTCCACTAACAAACCACAGGATTCAGCCCTTTTAGAAAGCAACAGACCATAGTGAGAACTCACAGATTTCCTGCTGTCAGCACACCTTTTGGGATGCCCTCCCCCAATATCTATCTTGCCATGAGACGGTCTTAGGTGTGGTTTTCACGCTGGGGATTTGGAAGCCTGGCTGCAGATGTTAACAGATGTTTCCCTACTTTCCCCAGAGAGTGGGTGCCACTTGTGCATCTATAATCCCCTATGAGCTGATCCCCGTAACAAGATGCCACAAGGATTTAATCTCACAGCTTCCAGGGGAGCTGCTTCACACAGAGAATTATTCCAGGCAACTCAAGATCACTGTCATTCCAGGGAAAAGGCTGGTGCTGGGATGACAGTTACAGGCACTGCTCAGTTAAACCAGGATTACAGTCTGCTTCAAGGGGGATGTGTTGGAGAGCCAGGACGCAAAGTCTGCCTCATCCCTGCTCCCTGTTCTGCTGGGTTTGGGATTCCTGGGAGCTGCAAACAGATGTTTGGCCAGGTGTGTGGCTCCCAACAACTCCCTCTTCTGTAGCCCTTTGGGGTTGTTCATGCTTTACAGAAGAGCACCCAGGAGCAGCAGCCCCAAATCACAGGCAGGGTGTGGGACAGGGAGAGTGCATCACCCCTCCAGAGGCACTGCCAGGGTGAGATGCTCCACATGGGATGGACAGGTGAGTGACAGGGCACCTCTGGGCCCTTCAGCCATTCTGGAGACCAGCTGCACACTCTAGAGGGATGTCTGCTGCTGAGGGCTGTACAGACATCCCGAGCTGCTCTCACAGCGGCAATGGCCACGATGTGTTAGAGCAGCATCCTACAAGGGCTCAGGTGGATTCCCTGCTTCTTCTGCCTGTGCAGGACTTCTAAGACATGGGTAAGTAGGTACTGATGGATGAGAAACATTATCACAGCACAGATATTTCCCCTTTGAGCTGGTCTGACTTATTTTCCTGCAATGACAAAATAAGTGCCATGTCTGACGATGGTTCAGCTGGACTGGGAGATAGTGTAGAGGTTAAATCCAGTTCTGTTTATTTCATATCCCAGTCACTTGCAATTCTAGATGGAGTCCTGCTACTTGGCAATCACTTTACCATCATCAATGAACCTCTAAAGCCATCTGAGGCTGCAAGATTAGCTACTACCACCCCGATGAGTTTATTTCATGCAGCTGAAATGAAGAAAACCAGTCTAAGGACACCTTTGAAAATTATTTAAAAAAAAAAAAAAGAGGCTTGACTTATTTGTCAGCCTTCTTCAGGTTGCACTTCAGCAGGCCAGCCAGGACAGACTGCATGAATAGGCAGTGAAGCAGTGAGAGGCAAAATCATAATCGGCTTTTGTGTTCTTTGATTATTGTTATCCAAACTAAACAAAGATTTGTGGTTTACTGCTGTCCTTCCTTTCCCTGTTTTTTTTAGATTAACTGCTGCACTGCAATGTCGTGTGTATTAGCAATATTGTAGAACCTGCTCAAGAGATAATCTCTGCACCCCAGCTTAATGACTATACCAACCTCATTTAAAGGAATCTGCTGCTTATCATAGACTTAAATTACAAGCCTTTTGCAGCAGTAACACTGGCTTTTAATGTCTGTAAAAAGCCATAAATGGTTTAGAGGGTTATAGAAGTAACAGGCTAATGTAATGTGCTAACTAGGAATGTGCAAAGACTTGTCCAAGTATATCTGAAGCTCCTGTTTCTCTACATCACTGGTCTTTAATTAGCAATAGGACATCTTTGCAGCCCTTGGACCACTCGTGATAGATGAGGCATTGCAGTTTTACTGCACTGCTGGTTGAGGTTATCTATCAAGTCACTGGAAGAATGATTAAATCTTGCAATTACCCTGTGCTCTCTTGTCTGACATCCAAGCTCAAACACCCTCTGATGGAGAGGTGATTGCTCCTTGAATTTGTATCTCTGCTAGTAGCCTGGCTTTTTGGTTTTGAGATGTCAGAGGTGTGCTCATGGAGCACTGATATCTTACCAGTTCCATTTTATTTCCTTCTTTGCTGGACCCTTGTCTTTTCCAGAAGGTGTATTACTTCTGCAACAAATCCTTGGGAATGTAGTTTGCCTCATTTTGTACACATTTCATTTCTCTCACAGAAACATTTATTTCTGCAAATCCAGCCTGCCTAAATCTGATGACTGAGCCAGCTTCAACTCCTTTGCTTATTTCTTCTCTGCACAATTTCTTGCAAATTTTCCCTATTCTGAGAGCTAAAAATACATCTGGGTGCTGCCTGGAGGCCATCTGAGAGCACAAAGGAAGGGGCAGCTCAAGCTTCATATGCATTGCTAAGCAGTGCATGAAGAGCCTTCCCCACAAACAGGGTTGCTCCTGCAACAAGCATCCATAAATACAGAAATCTGCCATTCCCAGAAGCAATTGCATACAGAAACACACTCACTCCTTCTATTTAGCCAGCACAGACTCTTCTACAGAAAGTGCAATTGCTACTGAGAGCTCCAACACCAAACAGGTGTAAACGGGAAGAAAGCTCAGCAGGGAGAAAAGCTACACCAACTCCCAGCCCTGCAGCCCGCAGAGCCTTCTCCTCCAGGAGTGTGTTTGTGTCAGGAATGAAACACAAGCTTCATCAGAGGGGAAACCAAATACTTTCTGCCTTTTTCACTGACTGAATTTCCTCTTGACTTCTCAAAGTTGTGTTCTTCTACCAAAGCTCTTGGGAGCGCTGGCTTTCACAGCCGCCACTGCTAAAGGGGAGATGAAACCAAGATGTAGCTTCCTTGTTATCCAAGTGGGACCCTTTGTCGTATATACATGGAAAACAAGACTTACTAGGAAAAATCTAAACCCCACAAATTAGTTCAGATCCCCAAAAAAAGACTGTTCAGATTAAATGTTTATTATAGAAGGGCTGGTAAACTCCCCTTGCTCTCATTTATTACTGCTGTGTTCAGAACAAACCACATGATGTCATTGAAGAACAGAGTTGCGAAATCCCACATTCCAGACCAGGACCCAGGAATGATTCCCAAATTAGGCAAATTACATGTGAAATATCAGTAAAGCATCTGAGGAGAAAAAAAATAAACCTACAAAAAAGCCAAACCAAACCAAACCAAACCAAACCAAGAAATCCTGAAGCCGCTTGATAAAAATTATGCTCTCCAAAACTGTCACGTTAATGGCTCTTCACCTCCGATATATTCACTCAAACTGAGGGAGGTGGTTCTTGTTTTGGAAGTCCTTTACACGTCTTCCCTCATCCTATGGGGAAGCACTGCTCTGCCAGAGAGATCTGCCAGAGGCCAGGCAGCAGCTGGCAAACATCTCAGAACAGGCAGGGCCAGCAACAGGGTCAGTGTTTACAAATAATAACTCATGCAAGGAGCGCTCACACCAGTGTTTGGGAAATAGCCCGCACCACCAATCTGACCTCCTGCCCAGATGGAATTTTTACTGATTTATTTATTTTATTTTCTTCTGAACAGAAATAAACCGAGGCCCCATGTTGGAAACCAGGAAACTGCACAAAAGTCAGCAACGAAATAAAGCCGGAACAATGCCCAATTCAGACGGTCTAGGGGGCCTTCTGCACAGTGTCCACGTCAAAATTTCCTCATCCCAAAGAACTTCCTGCAAAACACAGAGGACGCTTTTATTACCAAGTGGGTGGCATTTGATACAGCATCCCAATTGGCCAGAGAGGCCAATGAACCAGGCATTATTTCACTGCCACCTCTCGAGTGGGACACTGCGTGCAGGAATACACCTCTGTCATCTCCTGCACAGCTTAGTCATGCGTTCTATAGATTATACCTTGCCATGCCAGCCCTGAAGTACAGAGTTTAATAGAACAGAAATCAGCTCTTTCATCTTTCCCCTCTTTGTTTCACGTCATTTCAGTGCCAATGTGCTCCTATCCCCACATACAATTATTTAGCAGCTATGAAGCTCTTGCCAATACTGAACACGGAAAGCAAAAATAAGTTGTATTTGGCAGCATTGTGGCACAGACACTTTGCTCCCTCATTTACTCCTCACCTCGAACACTGTGTGCAGTTTTGGGTACTACAATGTAAGAAGAATATAAAGCTTTTAGAGAGTGTTCAAAGGAGGGATATGAAGACGGTGGAGGATCTAGAGGAGGGTGGCCAACCACTGGAACAGGGCAGTGGTCACAGCACCGAGCCTGCCAGAGCTCAAGCAGCATTTGGAAAACGCTCTCAGGCACAGGGTGGGATTTTGGGGGCTGTCCTCTGCAGGGCCAGGAGTTGGATGATCTTTGTGATTCCCTTCCAGCCCAGGATGTTCTGTGATTCCCATAATTCTATGATTTATGCTCCCTGTCTGGCATGGCTGATGGCACCACTCACATGCTCAGTGCCCCAGGATGGTTTGCTGGACCAGGGCTGTGATTTCCATGAATCTTACATTTTTAAAGATGTGAAATATCTGTAAATACATTACCCTGGAAGCAGAGCCCTTGTCATCAGTGGAAAGGCAAAAGGACATAAATCTGATGTAGGAATTGTTGAGTGAGCAGCTGGGTGGTGCTGACCCAGCAGCTCGGGAGGTCCGTGCCCTATTTGATGGCAGTGTGAACCCTGTGATCATTTTGCAGCTGGGCCGATGTTGTGTGTTGTAATTAAAAGTGGCCACGGAATCACAGAAACAGAGAACTTTATGGAGGGCACCCACTGCGATCATCAAAGTCCAACTCCTGGCCCTGCACAGGACACCCCAACCATCCCACCCTATGCCTGAGACTGTTGTGCAAATGCTGCTTAAGCTCTGTCAGGCTCGGTGCCGTGACCGCTGCTCTGGGGAGCCTGTTCCGATGCTCACCACCCTCTCTCTGGGTGAAAAACCTTTTCCTAATATCCATCCTACACCTCCCGTGACCCAGCTCCAGCCGTTCCCTCGGGTCCTGTCGCTGGTCACAGAGCTCGGAGCTGCCCGTCCCGAGGAAGCTGCAGCCCGCGGTGAACTCTGCGCTCCCTCTCCTCCAGTGCCCTCAGCTACTTCCCCTCCAGATCCTCCACCATCTTCACAGCCCTCCTTTGACGCTCTCCAGTTGCTTTATAACCTCCTTATACTGTGGCACCCAAAAGGAGCCAGGAAGATGGAAAGGCAGTACCAGTTTGCCGTAGGAATTCTGGGGAGCTGCCTCATGTTTTCACCACAGACATACCTCTAATACCTGTATTATTTCCTGAAACAGAGATGACACCAGGGGCTCTCTATGGAGAAGGAGATTTCTCCCTGCTTCTCACTGTGCATGTTTTTGCTGCTAGGACAATTCTCCCAAATAAAGGGAACTGAAGTAGGTATCTCTGTTCACTCCAGCTGTCAGACTGGCCCCTCCTGGCAAGGGTGCCCTGAACCACTGCAGTTACCTGAAGCTCCTCGCTCCTTTGGAAACCCCTGGTTGGGTTGAAGAACATTAAAGCATTTCTGAGATAGAGCATTTTAGATCTAGTAGTGCAGAAATTGTGATTTCAGCATTTCTCTGTAGACTGTGATTTGAGAATCACTTTCCAGTGGAGGAATTGGCCACATAAATAAGAAAAACACATGATAATTTAGGTGGCAAGCTTAATTACATGATTATTTTCATTCTCGTAAATGTGTATAACCTGCAGTGGAATATTCAATAAAATTATAGCTTGGGCACTGAAGAGATTTCCTTATCACTGAAAATATGCGCCAACCGTTCTTAAAGAAAGGTTTAGTAAAGGGGCTGCCGGCCTGGCAGACCCGCGCCCTCCTCCGCTCCTGCAGGAATCAGGGCAGGAGTTGGGTTCCAAGTGGGATTTTCCAGCGTGGGGTACACCCGCTGCGTGCGTCCGCGGTGGGCGCCGGGACTGGAGTGGGCACGGAGCGAAACGCGTGAGACTCCGCTGGAGCATTTGGGGATGCGTGGGGCTGGTGGTGGTGGTGGTGGGGCACAGGGATGGGTGCCCAGGGAGCCATGGGGTGCTTCACCATGGAGACACACAAAGCCCAGCCGGAGATGCAGGCCCAGATGGCGAAGTGTCACGGCTCAGTGTCCGGTTGCTGGGCAGGGGCAGCCGGAAAGAGACGGGAACAGCTGGCGCTCGGCATCGGGAGGAGGCGAAGCCATGGCTCAGGTGACAGAAGCAGTTAAACAAGTGGAGTTGGCAAATTCTTCCTTGTTCTGTCTTCAGGCAGCTCCTTTGTGCATGGCTGAATGCTCTGCTTCTCCTGCTTCGAACTAATTCCATGAAGGAAGGGCAGCGCTCTCGATGGTAGTATTCCAAAGTATGGTCTATAAACCGAAATGATCAGGGCTGGTACTTTATGAAGAAATTGACATTTAACTGTATTCTACTTAAGTGTGTGCAGCAGCTGGCAAAGGCAACGCAAATAAATGTGCTCATAAAGTGAGGTGGTTTGGGAGAGCCCAATAAAGTATTGAAGAGATTTTTTTTTTTTTTAATCAATATATTTGCTTCGCAGCTGTACAATGTTGTCACGGACAAACAGCAGAAATGGTAGAGGTTATATGAGCTAGAATTAGGAAGTCTATAACCAAGGTTTTTCATTCTGAGCTAAGTTTCTACTCCTAGTTCTGTGTCATCTTGGAGACTTTATTTTCTTTGCCACAGTTTCTCCAGAGTATAAAGCAAGATCTTGTGTCAAGGAGACCTGGCGTAAGGCTGAGTATTTGTAGCCAAAGAGGGCAAACGTATAACCTTTAAAGGCCTTCCCTATACCATTATCAGCAAAAACAGGTCCAGGTTAAAGTCACCTTGGGAAAGATGGATTAATTCTCCCGTGCCAAAGTTGTCATTATACAGCTGATCAGAGTTAATGCAGCATTAAAGATATGTTAAAATATGTTAAAACCCTCTGAGATGTCTTGTATATCTTTGGTAGAACCTGCTGGGGAAGTGGAAAATTAAGCTATTGGCTTCTGAGTATGTTTCTTTATCTGACAGAGCACTTGTTTGTAAACAGTTATCCCAGTTGCAGACGAGACAAGAATACCAACAGGTATGTTTGTACAGCATCACACTCGTAGCTGACAACACAGATCAGTGGAGATTCTGTTGCAGCAGAGATAAAGGATTTACTCTCAGTAAATGTAAAGCTTTTCTCCGTCAGAATAAGAGCTTTGTTCACACTTAGTCAAAAACATTGCTATTTTTTTTTCTGAAGAGTCATGGATTCCTATTAAAGAGATTTTGCTGAAATCCGATCTTTGATTAAACTTTCACTTTGAAATTGTTCTGGGTTGCTGGAAGTAAATTATCCTTTTATGTATGGGTTGTAAAGATGAAATAAACCAATGAGTGGCCAGATACTCATCACAGGCATTGGATTAATATTTTATACATTTTTCATATACATCTCATTTTTACATATTTTTCTGTTCATATTATTTTCCTTTTTTGTTTGAGCAGGAATAGATACATTTCTCCAGTTTTCAGCTCAGTTCTTAAGGCAACACTCAGAAATTCCTCTTCATTCCTTTTCGAAATGTTATATTTTGAATTCATCTGATGGTTCTCTAGTTCAGAATGTGGTATCACCCAAAGTGGTCTGAATTTCCTTTCTCTTTGTGGCTGCTGGGGTCTATGAAGGCCAGCCAAGACTTGGCTATTTGTCTGCATGTGGCAAGGTCTAATTTGCTATAGTATTTATTTATTTATTCTTTTTTGCAAGCTTGGTTCTGGGTTTGCTTTCTTTCCTGTACCCGCGGGCTCTGCATGCCCCCAACCCAAAACCATTTCCACAACAAACCAAATTCCATGTTATTCTCAATCAAATAGTTGGGTAGTTTGCATTACTAAGAAGCCCAGTGTCTTGCAACAGATTGTGTGTGGCTGAACTCACTCTTTGATCTGTGTTTTGGATTTTGCCTTTTTACCTCAGTGTTCTGCCCTGTTTCTCTCTCCTGGTGCAGCTCGGTTCATTCCATTGCAATGCAACTCTTGGGATCAGCTCACAGGAAACACAATTTTTCAGATGTGGCCAACTGTGCTGGTAGACCATGTGCCTTCTAGGGAAACCTGATAAGTTGCTTTTGTTCCAGTGGGCCAGCTGAGAGCAACCCAAAGCTTTAGTTGCAGAAAAGTCTGCTCTATAAGTGTGTGCTTCATGTCTTGACCTGCCCTTGAACAAACAGAATCCAGGGTGGAAAAGCTGCTGTATATCTAGATTTTTAGAGAGAAGCTACCTGCTTATTTTGCATCTCCTTGCTTTGTTATTTTTCCACTTGTTCAATTTTGATTTCTTCCTCAAATACCATTTTTAGCTTAGTTTTCCAGTAATAGCAAAACTGGTATAAATGACTGAGATTGAGGAGAGAGGTTCAAGCATATGATCATAGGATACAAGACCCTTTGTTCTGTGAGCTGGACAATTGCTTCGGGCCATCCAAGGCTTAACCCCAGAGAGTTTTACTGATTTAAAATTAATTGTGTTATAACCAGTTAGAGTACTCCAGCAAAGACAAGACTTCTGCCAGCAACAGGAAAGAAGAACTCAGATTAAATTACATTAAATGGAGAGGGAAAAAAAAACCCAACACAATCAACCAAACATCCAACCCCAAAACATATTTGTGACCTATGTTGAAAGCCATGGGCAGGCAGCACCATTGACTGTGGAATCGTGGAATCACAGTTGGGGCTGGAAGGGGCCTCAAAGATCTCCTCATTTCAACCCCCCTGCATGGGTGGGGACACCTTCCACTAGACCAGATTGCTCCAAGCCCCGTCCCACCTGGCCTGGAACGCTTCCAGGGATGGCACAGCCACAGATTTTCTTGGCAACCTGTGCGAGGGCCTCACTACCACCCTCACAGTAGAGAATATCTTCCTAATACCTAATTCAAACCTGCTGTCCTTTAGTTGGAAGCCATTCCTCCTTGTCCTGTCACTACATGCCCCATCTCCAGAAAGCACGTGAGGACTTGGCTAAGTGCTTCAACTTTGCTGTATTCAGCACCATCCAGAGAGCAGAGATGCCCAGAGAGATCAACAGTAATGAGATATTGCTGATCTAATTCATCAGCTGGTAGGAAGCCTGGAGTTTCCTGAGGTTTATAGTTCATAATTTTTTTTTTTTTAACTGTTAAGTGAGTCCATTAACAGGAAATAAACTGGTCCTAATTCCATTCCAGGTATAACATTGCTTTAGTTCTAGGAGGGACTGGATTAATCAGACTTCCAGTAAGCACCCTACTTAGAGGGGATAAGGGGTTTTTTGAGGTTTGGTTTTTTTTTCCAGGGGATGGTCCCCTCCTTCTACACCTCTTAGCAGGAGGTAAGAAATGCAGAGACCTCTCTCTCTGGGTCAGGAAAAGAATAATCCTTGAATGTCAGGGTTGTGGACTAAAATAGATTAGAGGCGTAAATAATACAATGAACCAGTGAGTTGATTCGAGCACTTACCCCACCACATGATGCTTCAGAGAGGAGGATGAAGTGCTGCATGTGACTGGTGCTTGATCAAAATAGCCCCCGGTCAAAGTACAGACACAAAGTCAGCGTTCTGTCTCTGTGTGTTGTGTTTCCCTGCAGTCTGGAGAGGGATGCACGTCTCATTTCGGATGGACCAGGCAGACCCTGCTGTGGTGTGTGGTGCCTCAGCACTGGGTCTGCAGTCAAAGGTTAATATCCCTGTTTCCACTTAATTTGGGTTTTCTTTCCTCAGAATTCTGGGCAAGAGCTGTAGCACTCCCTCCTAATTACAGGGGGTGGCTGAATCACTAGGAGCAACAGGATTTTGTTAAGTAGAAGATGGTTTTCTCTGCTAAACTACCCAGAACCACTTCTACCCTGGCTGAACCACTTGAGGAGTGCATTGTCATTGTGCTAGGGCCACACTCTGACCACAGCTTCCAGCATGCTTCTTGTTTGCTTTTAAAAACCCCCACAGAATGAATGTGTCTGGAAAGGAGATGGTCTGTTTGTCCATGAGGTCTCGTGCGTCCTGATCCTGTCCAGGAGGTCTCCAAAGTTCATGAAACATTTGTATTCTGTAGTTCCTGCCCTGTGCTGCTCCGCTGACTCTGTTGCCTGGTCCCACCTGCTGAGTAAAATGGTTTTTAATTTTTGTGCTGTTGTTGCTGATGGTTACAGGGATCCCACTGAGGTTCAGGAGTTTTAATGTGAAACAGTTTCCTGACAGGCAGCCTTATTATGTGTGCATGTGGGGAAACTCCCAAGGCTTTCCTGCAAAGTTAGCTCGGGTAATTCTTCTGGTGTTTATGAAGCCTGGGGGAGTTGTTCAAATGAGCAAATGAGAAAACGGACAGCTGGAAAGCAGATTAATGACAAATTAGCTAGATAATCTGGGGTGGAATGGATTGAGAAAGAGGTGGCAAGGAAAGACCTTTTTGCCTTATCAATGGCAAACTGGTTGTAGCAGCTTAGCCAAAAGCCAGCAGCAAAATGAGCTTTCTCCCTATCCTGGATGAGCACCATCATTAAGTGAGGTTGTGGGGATTAATAGGTCACTGTACAGTGAGTTTTTCTCCAGGTCCTCTTGAAAGTGTAGCCCAAATAGACTGATTAATGAATGGCTGAAGGCAAAAGGATTCTAGTTTCCCCTTTCTAAAAATATCTGTTCTTCAGTAATTTCTTCAACCACTCCTTTATTAACTGTTTTAAGATGAAGTCTGTGGAATAAGTTATGTTTTGTAATGGAGGAAATGAGGGAGGATGGGTCTCAGTAAAGTGGGCCTGATACTTGGGTAGGATCTTAAGAGGAATCTATGGAAACCCCTTGTAGCCTGTATGGGAGTGCAAAGTGGTAAAGCTGTGCTTGGTTAATTCTGACAGGTTAGTCTTGGTCTATATTTAGGCTTCCCAGCATGAGTAAATATTTCTTGTAAAAACAATGCATTACTTGCAAGAGGAGACCTCCCTGGATCACTTTGCTGCTAGGTTTTAGCAGGGAAGCAGAGTAACAGAGAAGTGGTTTCAAAAGGATTTTCAAGTGTTTGGGTTAAGAGTCCTGCTGCCCTGGATATAAAATTGCTTGTTTCAACAGAACAAACCACCCTGTGCTCTGCGTGACACAGCAGCACAGATCGCTCTAAAGATTAGACCAGGAGGTGACTTTCTCCTCACTCCTGATGCAACCTCAGCCTTCAGAACAGGGAGGAAATGCAGACTGCTTCATCCCAAGGGCTGGGACCTGTTTGTTCAGCCTTGGACTACTGCCCAAAAGCAGTGCTTGGCAGAGGTACTGAGATTTCCACATCAGAGCTCATCACTGATTTAAATTTCCTTAACTTTAAGCTTGGAAGGGACCATTGTGGTAGAGATGCACACTCAGGGCTGGAGTCCCAATGTCTCTGCAATGCTCACACCCCAGTTCCTGTGGCTGTGTAACTCTTTTAAAGACATCTTGAGGCAAAATTTGTGCTTTTGAATCCAGCACAGCTCGCATGACATGCCAGGGCAAGGCTTCTTGTTGGTGAGAGTACACTCGTGACGTGCTGACTGCTCAGAGCACTAGCTGTGATTACCAGAAATTAGGGCTGCTTGCTTGTGCCTGCACTAGCTCCCTTCTCATGCTTGGCAGGTGCGAGTTTTATTTTATAAAAGGCGAAGGGGAAAATTCTGCATTTTGTTAACCAAAACCACCCACTTTTCTCCCCGAAGGCTGGCTGGGTACACAACACCTTCTTGAATGTGTAATCACAAAAATGCATTCATGCATGAGCAGTGTGACCTTCCTAGTCTGCATGAAAGCAGTAGGTGAAATTAAAAAAAAGGACCCATGCAGTTCAAGCTAGAGGCAGAGAATAAGTTGAAAAGCCACACACCAAGTGTTTGTTAATTGAAAGTGTTAGAAAATAGATCTCCCAAAACCGTGGGATGTGCAGGTGTGTGAGCATCTCCATTTCCAAAGGAAGGTGAGGCTGGTGTCTGTGGGAGGAGGGGTGGTAGGTACTGTTAGCTTTGAATGATGGCTGATTATTTTTCATAGCACCTACACAGCATGGAGCCTGAAACTGCTCAGATGAGACTCAAGGTTGTTGCTGTGGGAATCCTGAGCTTGGCCTGGTTGGGAAAGAGAGCAGGCTATTTGTACCCAGACATCATCACCTCCTTGCTCCTAATCCTGCCTAGAACATTCCCGTGGCTCAGCAGGGCTTAACCTGTGCTTTCTCATCTGAACATGTTCACTAAACCAGTGGCTGCTTCAGCTGATTAAGCCCATGTCTCACTTATTGAGTGTGGCAGCAGGAGGATGTGGTGGCTGCAGCGTTCATGTGCCTGCCCTGGGTGCCAGAGCATCTCGGGTTTGTCAGCAGTGGAAAGACTGACGTTGATCTGGATTGCAGCTGACGAGAATCTGCTCCACAGACAGGCACAAACGGTGGCCTTGGAAAGGCAGCAGGAGGGGACGGAGGCTGGTTCTGCAGTGTTCCTCTTGGGAGGGTCTGAATCAGTCAGAGCTGGTGGGAACAGCTCCAGCCTCTCCAAGGAATACTGTATAAAGACAATCTTTCCCACCTCTGTGTTTCAGGTCTGGCAAGAGGATTAAGAAGACCAGGAAGTACGACATAATCACCACCCCGGCCGAGCGGGTAGAAATGGCTCCTCTGAACGAAGAAGACGACGAGGATGAAGATTCAACAGTGTTTGATGTGAAATACAGGTACTGCTGCCATCCATCCAGTTAGACTTGCTCACTGAGCTCTTGTTAATCGAGACAGCTCCTTTATTTCTCTGCTGTGCTAACTTGGCAGGGATGCGGCAGTCACAGTCTCCCTCTTTGCCCCAAGCATTATCCCTTTCCTTTGCAGCCCCTTGGCCTGTTCCCAGCACACACAGCTCTGTCCTCCCCTGCTCCTGCAATAACCCTGTCACTGCCCCCGGGCTGTCTGCCCTCCTCTTTCCCCTGCAGAGCAGCACAACGGGATACACGTGTCCCAAATAGCTGACAGGGTTTGACGGACTGAACTTCCCCTCTCGGGCAGCTGCTGGCAGTTGTTCTGTGTGCTCGCAGTGGATGGAGGGCTGTGGATCAAGGGTCGTGGATCCAGGGCTGCTTTCCCAGGCACTGCCGTTGCTATGAGCCTGGGAGAGAAAGGAGAATGAATCGGCACGAGATTTTTACCAGCGTGCTCCCGTGTTGGTCTGTGACACAGAGAGGACTGTGGGCCCTCACTGATGCTGTTAGCACTTATCCCTTAGCAACGAACTTTCCTTAAATATGTTTGTCTTTTTGAGATGGAAGTGGTGTGACAACCCAAAACTTCGGGTGCCTATTCTTGGCCTGAAGATTTATGGCAACAATTCAGCACACAGAGATGCTGCTTGTTGATTTATGGCATCAGGGTATCTGCATCTCTTATTTTTATTTGCATCAAGCCATCCACACTATTCGAGTTGTGTTCTCATCCAAGCAAGGCCTACTCTAAAATCTGTCCTACTTTGGCTGAAGTAAGCTCTCCTAATTATAAAAATGCAGATCTTGAGAACTTCTAACTGGAGATTTTACAGACTTTACTCACACTGCCCATCTCCTGGCTTTGGAAAAGGGGGAACACCACATCTGCTCTGAGCACATGCGTGCCAACATCTGAACCACGCACCACCGTATGCTCCATTGGTTGTTTCCAAAATCACTGCATTAGTTCTCTGTGAAAATCAGGAAATAGTTGGGAGCCATGAAACAATGAAGGGTGTGAGTCAAGCCTTTATGTGTAAACAACTAGTTCTTGATTTGGAAGACTCCTATCAGTCCTTACCTGACTTTTGCTGTTCCCTGTAGCTGCCCTGTGTTTGCTCTAATAATTTCAGCTTGTGCAGTTTGTACTTTGGGATCGAGCTTTGTTAAACCCAGAGTGCAGAGATCTGAGTCACCATGACCTGCTCAGATAGCCAACATCTACCACCCTTTTCCTTTTAACTCCTACTTTCTCTGTGAACTTTTGGAAATGGGATCAGAGGGGTTTTTTCCCAAAGAGTGAGAACAGAAGAATCTCAATCATGGCAGTGCTTCAGGACAAGATGTCTAATAGTAAAATACTGGATGAACAAAGAGAGCTTTCTGGAAACCATTTGTCTCTTGAGAGGTGTGTTCGTGTTATCTGACATTGCTTCCCTGGAGCAGGCACTCCGCCGCTATCACCGAAGGTATCGGCTCATCCTGGCTCCCTGTTCTTGGCCACCCAGTCCTCTTTTCAGCTGTGGGAATTCCTCCTTTCTGCCACAGTGCAACAGCTATTAAATTCCACATTTTCTGCAGTCCTTGCTGTTTCAGGCATACTTTTATTTAGCTCAAACAGAGCTACTCACTTTAGAGGGGGAGATCATCTTACAGGCAGCCCCTTAGCACTGCTGATTTTGGGAAAGCTTCTTTGGGGATACATTTGCTGTAAAAGGTGTCAAGCTCTCTGTTTTTTTGTGCAGCTTGGAGAGTATATCCCAAACAGTTCACAAATCCTGTCTCCAGTAAAGAGACTTCTTTGCAAATTTGTTTTTGAGTTTGTTGCTGAGTTTGACCATTGACAATCCCATTAAACTAATCAGGAGGTTCTTTGTAGGTGCTTGTGTTCAGATGGGAGGAGAGGGATAGAGCTGCAGAAAGGGCAGCTCAGACTTGCCCACAGTGAGTCAGGGAACAAACTTTTAACAGGTCTTCTGTTGGGGTGCCTGCCCCAGTCCTCCCCTACCCCCAAACTGGCATTCATGGTGTGGGAGGCTCTGGGCTGGTTTGTTTGAGATCCCCTCCCATTGCTGAAAGACCTGTGCTTTCACTTGCATCTGTGTTTGGGGGAGTAATTGAGATTCTGTGGTCTCTCCCTGTGTAATGCAAATAGCTCTCTAATTAAAAGGCAGTTGGTGTGGAGCAGCAACAGGGGAGAAGCCACATTTACCTCTCCAATTGTTCTTGTGCAGTTAATTTTCTTTCCTTTAGTGCTTTGTCCTTGTGCAGATTTGTTTCCAGTCTTACATGAGGCATCAAAGAACAGCAGACAGTGTAAATTGGACTGTTGGGTGAAGGTTGTTGCTATTTTTTCCTTTTTTTTTTTTTCAGGAGGCTTTAAGGTTTTAGCCCCCCGGAAAACCCCCCCCCCCCCCCCCAGATTCCTTTGGGCAGTGGAGCAACAAGAAATAACCACCTTCCTCCAGTAAGGCAGACTAATGAGACCACTTCAAAATCTTACCCAAACACAGCCCTTTCTGTGCATATAAAAGCCACCCACTGCTGCCTCTGTCGAATGTGTGCTGGATCAGATCCCCTCTTTGCAACCTCATTCCAGCAGCAGGGAAGCAGCTCTGTCAATGGCCTCTCTAATGCTGCAGGCACAATTTCTGTGTGCCAAGAGGGGGAAAGTATAAATCAAAGATTGTCGCAGAGTAAAGGTGCCAGATCACTTGGACATTGACACCTCCTTAAAAAGCTTCATGGAAACCACTGGTTTAATATGTATGTTTCTGTACGTATTTGCTCTAGTATTGAGAGAGGCATTTGGATAAAAAGTTCAGGAATTGTTCTGAAATTATTATAGAGCTACACAAAGAAAGCAAACTGAGCAATGGAACGAGTGT
>NW_008239758.1:7097328-7099607 GCF_000691975.1 Corvus brachyrhynchos | reverse complement strand
ATAACCAATTCAATCTGTGCTGGAGGCCGAAAAGCATCCTTGTCCAGTTGATTCCTGAACCATATGAACTGTATTGGTCATAATTTCCCAGATGTCAGATGTTTTTTCAAGTTTTATGATGGGATTTGCTGCACATCTTCAAAAATGAGTTAGTGGAAAGCTAAATCCCATCCTCCAAATGTGCTCTTTCTCATCCCATAAATAGATCTTGATTTGAAGATTTCCCTCTCCTCTTTGCTCCTTCAGAACTTTCTTTCAAGAAGGCAAGGGGAATTTGCACGGGTTCTGTGATCTCCGTGATGGAGCTAAGCCTTTGATTCATCATTTGGCACTGAGTGATACTCGAGTAGAGAGCAGTGAAGTAAAATAGGTTACAGGCAAATGTCCCCAACAAACTGGTGTCCATCCCCCACCACAGAACACTCTGCTTGTTTTGTGTAATAAGAGAAAAGAGATTAAAACAGCTGCAAAGAGAACCAGTTTCTGAAAAGGTAAATAAAATTGTTAGCTTGTTAAGCTTATTAACTCTAGTGTAGCTCATTGGGGGATTTCTTGTCAGCTTCAATAGGAAACCAAAAACAAGTTCTGAATAAATTCTGTGGCACCTTGTACATGAAAGGCTTTGAAAGCGCTTCAGTAATCTGGGATATCAGCAGTGACTCCTCTCCCTGCTGACTTGCAGCTGTTGGAGGCAGCAAGTTCTGCTTTTGCTTCGCTTGCTGAGCCCAGCTGGGGGAATTTCACAACTGTCCAGGGCGATATGTGCCATGTGACAGCCCAGAGCTGGGGAAGGAGCTTGGAATTTAAATGCTAGTCCTGATGTCAGGCTCCTAAATAAATACTGATAGAAAGTTTTTCTTGGGGCAGATTGAAGCCTCTGTCCTTCCTGTTGGCTGAGTAAAATTCCTCAGTTTGTTTTCCCTGTGGATTGTCATTTTTCCCTCTAACAGCAGCAGCAGCAGAACGCAGAAGCAGTTTAGGAATGCATCTTCCAAAGTGCTCTTGAAAGGAGAAAGATTTATGTGTAAGGAGCAGTGGCAAGCTGAGGGAAGAGGACAGGAATATTTATTCAACCATCGTGGGTCTAAAGGGCTTTTGAGAGAGTGCAGGATGTTTTAGAGGAAAGATGCACCACATGTAAGGGCTGGATTCTGGATTCATCCCTTTTTCAGGCACTGATAGCATTGAATTGGATAGAGACATCTTCAGCACAGTTGCAGGGTTCAGCCTTTGATGTACTTGAGCCTTGGGAGTCTGTAAAATACGGGTTACACTGTTGGTGTCTTCTCTAGGACTACATCCTTTCCAGATCCTGACTGCCTGTGCAGCTCTGAATGGAGCATGGAATTGTTCCGTTTGTTACTGCGAGGTGTTCACTCTCAAGGGAGCAGGTCTAATGGATTTTTTTTCCAGTGAAAGCTGCAGGCAATTCTGGATGATGCCAGGTGAATTGTACTGGGGTTTATAGCAGCTTATTTTTTTTCCCCAGCAGGCAGCAGTGACAAGTTGTGTGTAAATGGAGGGGTATCATTTATCCTCATCTGAAGGGAGTGCAAATCACCAACACAGGCAGCAGCTCACTATAAATACAACAAATTGCCAAAGCTTTGGTGCTGCTGTTAAGGATTTCCCAGAGGTTTCACAGCAGGGGAGAAAAAGAGATAGTCAAAAAGCAATTTTTGCTGGGTTTTGAAGGCCAGTTGGTCCCTGATGCTGCTGTAACAGCTGTTGCAGAGCACACCCTGTTCTGCTGCTCTGCAGTCCTACCGGAGGGCTCTCACCTCTTTCCTGGAGTGTAGTAAGTTCCTATTAAGATTGTTTTTTAACCCTGAAGCAGTTAAGGCAGTAGGGTGTCAGGAGGAGCATCCATAGCAAGGAGGATGGTCCATGTGTGTTGATGGGTAAGGGGTGAAAAAGCTGTGAGGTCCAGAATGGGTTCCATGTGCCTCCCTGTGCACATTCCCTTCTCTGCTCTGCACAGTGACTGGCCACAGGATCTTCCAGCGTCTGGGCTTTGTCTCATCTAATTCTGCTTTTGTCTTCCCTTGGTATCTCTTCTCCTGGCATGGCACTAACATCCCATCGGTGCCACCAGATACGTGAGCTGCTGGAGGGGACCGGTGGCAATCCCAGTGAATGATGCTGCCTTTTCCTCTGTGGCCATTGGGATTTTTTTTTCCACTTCACATGTGGGTTCTCATCTCTGCCTGTGAGCTCTTTAATTGCAAATCTCCAGCTGTACTAATTCTTCTGCTTTCCAGGTAAAGCAGCTCCGTGGA
>NW_008239758.1:7081084-7097271 GCF_000691975.1 Corvus brachyrhynchos | reverse complement strand
CTGTGAAAGGGAGGCTTTCATCTCTGCAGCATTACAACCAAACCAAGCCTCACCTCCTCGAGGTGCTGTTTGTACAGCAGGCTGTGGATCTTCTGACTAAAACAGCACCATTTGGTTCCCTGGTGTCCCGACTCCTGCGTTGGAATGGCCAAAGTTCCTCTTTGCAAACTCGGCTCTCTTGCTTTAGGAGGGCTGTAGTGTCACCAAAGCATGACAAGGTGCAGCTCCTTACGGTCTAAATAAGTTTTGCAGAAGGAGGAAGACAAGGAAAATTAAACTGAGCTGCCCCAAGGACTTATTTTCTGAAATCCTAATTCAACACCTCAGTCACTGTTAAACTTTGGTCATTGTTAAACAGATCATGTGTTTAAAAAAAAATCAGGAAGTATTTTTGGGCCTTACAGAGGTGACTTAGGACTTTAAGATGGTAAAAATGTAAGCCATGCTGAAATGCCACACTATGTTTGGTGTAGGGTTTTGGGTGGGAAGGGGTTGGGACATTGACTCATGTAGGAAATTTTCTTGACTTGCTACTGATTTTTTTTTTTTTTTTAACAACAATTGCACTAAGTTTTCACTATGACACTCTCATTGTCCCAAGGAGCTCTGATCAGACCAACTTCAGTAAGTGAGACCACAGGGAAATAGGAAGAATCAGACATGCTCTAAACTACAACAATCTTGGATTAAAGAAGATATATTTTTGTAATTTTCTGCCCTTCCACTGGGAGTAAAACCAGTGTTTTGTACTGTTCTGTGCTGACTGTAACTTGTCTACAATTCATCTATATTACCTTTTTCTAAGCAAAGTAAGTCCTCATGTGGAATGATTGGATTGCAGAGAGACCATGTCTTATTTTTCATGGAAGCTTCATGTAAGTGATCTTATTCTCTGTCAAACTGGAAATTTTCCCTTACTACCTGCTTGACAAAGCTCATTTAACCCAAGGACACATTTTTACCCGTTGCTCCCTGCTGTGCTTTGTGCTGCAGAGGTCAGAGCTGTGGGATGACAACTGTGGGAATTAGATTGCTGCATCTGGAAAGGTCGGGTTTGGGAGACCACAGGCATCCAGGCAGCCGGGCCAGCGGTAGAAAGGGCAAACCTAACTGGGTTAGTTTCTCTACTTTGTGGTTTTCCTTTAGAGTAACCACAGATGAAGTTCAGACCTTACGGTTTACTGCCCTCCTTAACACCTTCTATTTTGGGTTTTTAAGCTGGCTGGAACCTTGCTTTTCTTGGGGAACACATATTTTCCAATTGTTTTAGGATTGTCCCACTGTTTGCTTGACCCTCTCCCAGCCTTGCAATCCCTCAAGGAGACTGCAGTTTCTGGCCAAGCACCAGCCTTGCAGGAGGCTGCCACTTTTGGGATTTTTATCTTTTTTTTTAAAGCCCTGTTGAGATTTGAGGTTTGTTGAGAAAACCAAACTGCTTTGTCATGATGTCATGACCTGCGCCAGTTCTGTGTGGTTCCCCTTGGCCCTTCAGTCAGTAAAAGGAGGTGAAGGGGAATTTTTTTCCTTTCCAGCAGCCTTGTGCATTCATCCCAGCAGCTGCCATACCACAGCTTGCTTTCCCTAGCTGTGACTCAGCAAAGGCTTTGCAGACAGCCAGCTCAGCCTGCATGGAAAAATCCCAAAGCAGACTGTTGTGTTAATATTAGTCATCAAGGCAATATAAAATGCTCTGTTATTTTCATTCATGGAATAGTTTGAGTCATTCTGTGCCACTGTTACCAAGCAATATTTGACATGTCAGCTGCGAGGTGAGGATGGGCTGGGCAGGTTGTTCTTGCTGGTAGGAGCCAGAGCAGAGAGTGGAACGGTGCTGCAGGTTGAGGTAAGGTCTGGAGCTCTCTCCCCACCTCGGTAAAGCAGGTTTCAGACTCTAGGCTGGATGCTTCAGAAGGAAATACTGAGTTTCTTCAGGGCTGCAAGACTTTGAAGGCTGGGAATTGAACTTCTTGGGCAGACCAAGCCCTTTTGAAGTCAGAGAAGTGGCGATGCTGAGAGGAGAAAGGGAGGTTAAAAGCTTCTGTTGGTGTTTGTGGAAGGAGGGGACAGGGTGAGGTGGCTGCCCTGTCTGTGCAGGCACCATGGCAACATATTCATGGCCACTGTCCTGCCACGCTCATTAAACTGAGCATCAGGCACTCTCCGAGTGGGGGACAGGGAGTGAAACCATCTCTTTGCACAAAAGAAAGGCAAGACCAAGTTATGTAGGAGAGAGATGAGAAGAAAAGATGCATGAAGGGCACTTCTCCCTTCTGAGGGCAAGTCAGTTCTTGATATCAGTTTTTCCAGCACCTTCAGGTCACTTGTTGAGTTAGGCTGGCAAAGGCCTTCTGCTCCCCTTGCTTGTAGGTAAAAAAAACTAAAAAAAAAAAAAAATCCCACTGTTTTCACAACATGGCCAAATCTCAGTGGTGGACAGGGACCAGGTATTTAAGATGTTGAAGATGGAGGTGCTCAGTGGCAGCTGGGATTTCCTGGCTCCTCGGGGAAGTCCCAAACTGTGTGCCATAAGCTAAAAAGTGCTTATAGGAAGACAGCAGCTGCTTGGTGGAAATAAAGGGTCAACCTGACCAGTTGCTCATGGTCATGAAAATAATTGGAATGCTCTTTCTGATACTCAGTTGCTGTTGCAAATGTGAGGCAATGTTTACCTCTACAGAACTTGCTGTATGTGATTTAAAGTGTCTGGTTAAATATTCTATAGCTATATTTAGTTAAGATTTTAAGAGCACTTGATGTGACTCATCTAATAGGATATATATATGAATATTTTTTTAATAGTAGAAATCAGTTTAAAACATAGTTTTAATAATTTGAACTGTTTGGTTCAGGTAGTTGGAAGGAGTTCATCAGAGAAGAAATAGCCATTAACCACTACATGAGTTTTTTACCTTTATGTTCTGTGTATCTCACACTGCAGATTTAATCTGATTGTGACTGTAACATGTCTTAGTCTCTGCTGCTAGTTTGTGTTGCATAGTCAAACTTGCTTTGTTCAAGAGCATTTTTAAAGGCATATTTTTTGTTACAGAAAATGAAAACAGAAATGTTATTACAGCTGTCTGCCTGTAGCTCACTTACTGCTTACAGAATACGCCGACTCCTGGTTGAGGCAAACAGAGTGTGTGAGTCAGAGGCTTTTCCTTTGTGCATGTGGAGGGAAAACCCTGCACAGAATTGCAGCTGCTTTGCTCCAGGCACAGCCCTGTCACCAGAGATTACACTTGAGAAGCCAGAAGTCAGTGTGCCATGCTTACCTGCAGAACTAAGTACACAGATAGCTTTGTATTTGCATTTTCTCCCCTTCTGTTCCCTGGAAGTTGCAGAGATGACTGCAAAAACTTGTTTAGCACACTGACTTTGTAATCCCCTAGTGTTTATCTTAAGGCCAAATTTACGTGTAGGAGTTTACAGGCACTAATGAAGCTTGAACACATAGACACTAATTAACTCAAACACTTTGTTTATAACTGTTCCCTCTAATTCCATGTACATGGTATAATCTCTGCAGGGTGGTAGGCTGTGGTTTTTGTTAAAGATTTTTCCTTGTTAGATGAGTTTCTGCTGCTGCAGTTTGTGTGTCAGGAGGTATCAGGACCATGTGTTCGGTTTTGTGCAATTGCTTTGAAGTTTTTTTTTTATAAAAGAATTTGTCATTGTGACCAAAGCTTCTTTTTAAGAAAAAATTGGTTGCGTTTGAATGGACTTCATGTGTTTCAGTAGAAACTGCCATCATTAAACATGTTCTTGAAACCCCTGTGCTGTGTGTTACGTTTATAGCAGCAATGGGAGAGGGGTGTTGCATTTTGGAGTGAGGTGCATGTGAGAGCACCTGTGTGATCCATTTTAGCAGTTCTCAGAGGACTGTTTTCCTCCTGGTTATGGAGAGCAGATGCTCCTGGGCTCTGGAGCAGCTACAGGATAGACTGGTCCAGCACCCTGTGCAGGGATTAGCTCTGCCTCTCTCCTCTGCCATGTACCACATGATTCCTCTGCCTTCATGTCTTCATCTCTTCAGGAACAGTCTAAGAGTAATTCAGTGCTGCAGACAAGAGGCAGCTGCTGTTCCATCTCTGCATTTTAAATTATGTCCTGCCAGTAAAGTAAACCTCAATCTAATTCAAAATACCCAACAAAATGCTGTCAGCCTTGAGTCAGCTGTTGAGCAGCAAAGCTGGTTTGTGTAGGAAGGTATCAGACCATTCAAGGTGAGCCCCAGCCTAATGCTGGCTAAGCAGGACAGGCTGCTCTTAGCACAGGCTGCAGGAGTGAGGATGGCACAGAACAAAAGGCAGAGGCTGCAATCGCTGGGGTACTTACCTTTCTGATGAGGTCTCAAGTGGAAGATGAGCAAATGACCAAAAATCTCGGGGGAATTATTACCTAAGTAAGAGCTGAAGAGCTGAGTTTGATGAAGGTGATTGCAGCTGAGGCTGTGTGAGGCAAGGACAAGACTCAGCTTAGCCCTTTCTGAATTTTGACATGGGGAAGCCCAAAGCTGCAACAAAGGTTTTCTCAGGCAAGTCTTCATAATTTTTTTTTTTTCTAAATGGATCCCATTAAAGGGTTATTTCTGCAGTATCTAGAAGGGTTCTGCATGGGCCAGTGTACAACACAGCTTCCCCTCTCCCGTGGGTGGCTGTTACCACCCTCGTACAAGCTGCTGCTCTTATTAGTGAGTCTGTGTGCAAGAGTGAGGTTAAGTGAACAGAGCTAATTCACATTTATAACCCTGGGAAAGGCGGGGGGGGGGTGTGTCTTCATTGTGTCTCAGTGTTAGTGATCTCTGGATGCCTTGATACTGATAACTGCAAAATTGTCAGCGATGTGTGGCAAATGCTATCGGAGACAGGAGCTGAACACTGAGATGATTGGAATCATGCCTGACAACAAGCTCTATTAAGAGTATGAAACAGCAACAGCTCTAATTGCTTAAGACCAAGTAGTCTGTAACTAAGCTGCTCAGAAACATTGAGGATAGTTAAACTCCCTATCAGGTGGCAATTACCAGTTTTGAAGAGGCCAGAAATTCTTCTAGCTCTGGTTTCAAACAGACGCCCACTCCAGGTTGGCTCGGTTCTCCCGTGGCCATTTGCTCACAGCATGTTAGATGAGCCAAATATATTTCAAAACAGTACTTGTAATTCATGGAAAACAACTCTTCAGCTCAAGAAAGCAGCATGGAAGGCGTGGCCATTGCTTTTAAAGCTAAGAAGCAACAGGGATTAAAAATCCAGATGCAGTTTTTGATGGCTTAGGAGGCATAAAGCTGTTTATTAGGCTTTTCTCTCCCCTCATCCTGGTGTCTCCAGCCTTCTTGTTCCCTCCCTTGCCTCCGCGTTGGGGGACCAGCAGCACAGGGGAGCCCAGCTCCCCCCAGCTCTGTGGGGAGAACCCACTTAGGCTGCATATGGACAAGGAAGGAGAAGGCAGGTCCTGAGGAGCTTGAGCAGCTGCTTCAAAGCTTCAACCAGCATGTTTAATCTCTATCTTGGAAGATGTTACAATCCGAATTGCCAGACTTCAAAGGCTGCCAGCCTTGGCTTGAGAACACACTCCTGGTTGTTGCCTGTCGCTGCCCAATCCATCCTGCCCAGTGATGGAGGGAACCCACTGATCTGAGTGTGAAACAAAGACTCAGATTCCCTGGCCAGGGCAGCTCTGTCATGTGCAGATGCGGACTGTTGGTTTGAAGGATGAGGAGGGATAAGGATTAGGTGACCTACTGCACCACCTCAGCCAGGACAATTTATTTTACGGCTTTTCTGTGAAGGGTAACACATCACCTGCTTACAGCTCGTCCTGACTCCTCTGGCCTTCTTGCAGTGGCTCTTTGTAGATAATTTAATTCAGTGCACATGTTGTTATTGTGGCCTATCAACAGTCTAGCACCAGATACCTGCCCAGGACCTTTACCGATTCCAAAAGCCAGATGAGGCAGTTTAAACATCTTCTCTGACTTGTGCTGAGCAGCACAGAACATCCTTGGGGACTCCTCTGCCAAGTCTAAATGCCAGTGAAATAACTGTGGCAAAATTCCCTCTTACATCCAGGTTGGAAAGAGACTCTCTCCAGGCTGTAGGATCACAGAAGCCAGCCTCCCTTCCAGACTCACTATCCCTGCTCACAGTGAATCCTCAGCTGTGAGTTTCAGATGTGCATTTCTTGCCAGGGAACAAGTCTGTTAAAGGGGCCTGTGTTGATGTGGCTGGTCCTCATCAGCTCTGATGCCAGCCCAGAATAACCACTGTGCTGCTGCTGAGCAAAAATAAACTCTTTGTCATCAATTCCTTGAAGCATCACTTCCAAATCCTTTGCCTCCCCCAGCTGTTTCCCCTCCACGGATTTCCAGACTGTGACTCGATACAAACATATTTATCTGAAGAGAAGCTCTTCTTTACAGACACATTTCTCTCCCTCTGCCCTCAATTCATAAAGGTTTAAGCTCAGGTCAAGAACATTTGACATTTCCCCACTTCATTTTTGCGTGGCTGTCAGCAGAGTTGTCTCAGTCGCGCCTTTTGGGCAGTGTCTGAAATTACCTGGTTCTCTCCATCTCCTTGCATAAGCACTCCTACAGTGCAGATTCCAGTGGCACTGAGATGATTCTCAGTTAAACAGAAAAAACTCCAGTCTGTTTAGGCAATTTCCCCTATTTCCTTTACTGTGTATTATAACGTTTTTTGGGGTCAGACCAGTTCTTCTTGCTGATGGTGCAGCAATGCTTTCAGAGCTCAGCAGTGAATGCAGTGGTCCCTGGCCTTCTTTTGCCATCCAGCTTCCCGTGGCATTTCTGCCACCAAATTCCCAGTTTCCTGACTCTCGTCCCCGCTGTGCATTACCTGTGGTACAGATTAACAACGCCCTTGTGGATAAAGCTGTGGCAAAGGAGAAAGAAATCTGTTTATTTTGGACTAATGAGGCAAAACATTGCTGCAACAACCTACTGATGAGGATGGGTCTTGCTAGAAAGACAGGTGTTATCCAGAACAATGCCGAGATCCTCAGGAGCTGGCACTTCCCATGTCTGACTCAACAGACCCATCGAATATACATCAACAGAACACATCGCACACACCCATCGAGCTGCATGATCTTTAAGGTCCCTTTCAGTCCAAACCACTCTGTGATTCTGTGATTCAACGTTCCAATCTGAGCTCCTGTAGTTAAGAGGGAGGAATATTTAGGTGCTCTTAGCACTCCTGAAGCTTGCTAAGCTTAAATAAAAGAATGGTACTGCTCAGGATGCTCGAAGACAGGGCAAGGCTCTTGCTGAAGAGCTTCTATTTAATGAGCTGTTCAAATGAAGGACATGCTCTGTCCCTCTGCTCATACATAATATTTTAAAAATCACATATTTGCAGTGCATTGTTCATTGCTGTTCAAGGAAACAAATGATTTGCTTTTAACATAATCACTATCAGAAATAAGTTATTCAGCATTTACTGCTTGGAAGTTAAAAAGGGAGTCTGAATTTCTTTTTAGTTCCTTCCTCTTTTTTATAATAGATATACAAGCTGCAGGGCACACTTTTATGCTCCTGTAGCCAAGATTTTGTAGAATTGACTAATAATCTATTTTGCATATTTATAAACACTTTATTATTTATTAATGGTGCATTTCAGGAGCAAATTTATAATCCTGCCATGTGATCTCAGCCTTTTAGAGAAAAATGGTTGCTTGTGTCAAAGAGCTAGAAATTAGAGGTAGCGTAACAAAGAAATGAGTGAGAATATCTCATTAGTGTGAGAGCAAACAGGCAGGAGCCTCCGTGAGGATGAATACACGCACACGAGGTGCACGCAAGGAGATATCAAATACAGAACACAGCACTCAAGATGTGTCAATTCCTGCTCTCTTTGCTCTAAACCCACCAGAACATAGCAGAGCCCTTCAGTCATGTGAAATCACTGGCTCAGTACACCCAGAGCTCACTCTCCAAGCTGACATTAGTGCCCTTGGCCACACCACCTCCAGGTATTTTAAGCTTCAGGAATTTGAAGAGTCCTGATGTCCACCTTGGTGGGTTCAAGCCTGAAGATCAGATACAGGTGACCAATCACCTCACTACTACTGGAAGTCACCGATCCCTCACCCATTTCCAGTCTCAAATCTGGATGTCTCAGGCATCCCCTCTTCACCCTGAGCATTATCAAACCACTTGGAGAGGGGTGCCAGGAGCAAACAAGCACATGTACAAATGTAGTGTCTGCTACCACCATTATTTCACTTAAAACCAAAACACCTTCTGTGTGCTCAGAACAAATATGAGCTACTTTTTCTACCTTACCTGTCTCTAGGAAGCCTCTGGAGATCTCTCTGGTGAGGTGTGGAGCTCTGCTGGTCTCCATGAGCTGGTGGCTAACAAAACACCTCCCAGCCACCTTGTACCACTTGCAGTGATTGCTCCACCTGTGCCCTTTATCATTTTCTGGTCCTGACCCTTCCTCCCTCCCATCTCATCAAGTGACCAAACACTTGCCAAGTGCTATCCTTCCTAAAGCTGCTCCTCCCACCCCAGTCATTATCCATGAGACCCAGGTGGAGGAGGAAGCCCGATGAAGAAGGCACAAGGCTGCTGATCCAAAACAGAGCTGGCAGCTTGTGTAAAGACACAGCATTGGGCTGAAAGTTTCTTGGTTGTTCAGATTCACCAAATCACACCCCTTTAAGTGCAAAGATGCTGAGGCTGCCCCAGTGCTTGCCCTACATGGCACCGTGGCTGTGCTTCTGGGGAAACATGTCATTTTTGGAACCTGTGTGTCCAGAACTTCCCAATACAAAACCTTCCAGCAGCTTCAGTGGTGCTGTGTGCATTTCTTACCCCTAGAAGATGCTTTCTCCTGGCTCCTTCCAGCCATAAAATGAATGACACTTCCTTCCCCCATGCCAGGGCAGGGTTATTCAGCCATTTAACTGTGTGGCTGGGCTTGGAATCGCTGCACGGCTGGCTGGCTTTCCATCAGGCTGGGCTTGCAGCTTGTGCCAACCTGGGCAGCCTGAGCCACAGGAAAGACCTCTCAGAGCTCCATCCCTTCACCAGGGCTTCACAAGTCAGCCAGGGCATCACCACCCTGCACAGAGGGCTGCAGAACCCAAAGCTCCCACAAACTCTGGTCAAAAGCCTGAGAACCGCATCTGCCTCTTTTTGCTCTGAAGCTGGCAAGCACAGAGTGTGTAGTAAGGTCTCTCTTGGTAAGGGAGAGGTGATTAATGAGTCTGGCTCATAGAAGCTTGGAAGGAGAACTGAGGAGACCTGCCAGGCTCTTCATCAGCAGAACAGGCAGCCGGGCACAAGGTGGGTCTGCTCCCGTCATGGGGAGCTGCTGTGCAATTTGCCCTGTGCTGGAGGCATCAAGGTGCTGCTGCTGCTCTGGGGCAAAAGCCTCTGAAAGGTGACATTTCTTCTGCTCATTTTATTTTATTTTTCTGAAAGGAACTCGGAGCGTTTGGAGTTTTCTTTGATAGGATTTTCAGAGGAAGCAGAGCAAACCGGCTGTGCATCACCTTCTGACGGGGAACAGGTGGGGATGAACAGAAGTGGAGGAGAGAAGGTGAATGGAGCTGCAGTTTGGTGGCGGATCCGAGTGTAGCAACTTGTCATTAATGCCATAAAATTGTTCCCTGCACTTCGAATAATGTGAAAAGCATTAGCAGTAATAGCAGCTCTGTTATGTTCCTGTTTTGATGTGCTGTCTAAAAAGGTGAAATCTGAGGAAGGACATAAAGAACATGGAATTTTAGGCTTCCTTTGGCATTTTCTTTTTGTGCAGAACCTGAAAATACTTCATTGAAGCCTATTAAGGGCTAATAAAAATGTGTACAAACAGAGGAAACCTTTATACAGCTCACACATATCAAGTGTGCAGCAGGTGTGGGGTTAGTCAGTGGTTTTGGTGCTGCACTGAGCTTTTGTACACCATGTCTGTGACCCTCCCCAAAAAACAGGAGCTGCTAGGTCAGAGACCAACAGCCCTTGTTAGGAGCTACCTTTATTTAGCAGAACTAATTCTGCTGGCTTGGAAACCTTGTTGGGATGGAGGTAGAAGGTGCAGGGGACACAGCCTGGCTTGAAGCACTGAGGGAAGAATCTGTTCCTGCTGTTGTGGAGGTCAGCTCAGCCCCTGGTGACGCATGTTTGACACGGCCAATACATTAAATCATCTGGCTCAATGGCTCCAGCTCTCTCCCCATCACACTCCACTGGCTGGCTTTCGTCACTGGGGTGATTGGAAATGTGGTGTGGCACCTCCAAGCACCCAGAGGATGTCACAGCTTGGTGTCCAGCCTGCGTTAGGCTTCGGTGCAGCACATACTGACCACAAGTGAGGGAAGGAGGAAGGGTTCCTGCCAAAAATGCAGCTGGTTTAGCTGTGGCTCTGCTGAGACAACACAAAGGAGGCTTTCCTGTGCTGCCAGCTCCCAGCCAACAAGCCCTTATTTTGTTCTCAGTACATGGACATGTTGTTTTGATTTTTTGACTTTGCCCACCCAGCAGTAAAAAGCCAGAAGGGTGGACCCTGCTCCTGCTGCCACCAGCACAAACATGGAGCTTCCCCCACTGCTTGCAAGAATTCAGTGCCTTGTGTATACAAAACAAACTGATTTTTCTTTCACTCCAGTGCACAGAGGAGAGACACACCTAGGAGAGGTCTCAGGGGCAGTGGGGGTGGTGGATGGGTGGTTGCACAGAAGATATTCAGGTGAGGTGCTGGAGTTTGTCACCCCTCACCCCCTTTTCCTGCCCGAGGCAGCCTGCAGCCCGCAATGTTCACCCTGTCACAAGGTGTTTGCCATCACTGCTGCCAGGAGATTTCCTGACACTTGCTGGGGAGCAGGGACTCGCTGAGAAGGAAGAACTCAGTGTGGCAGCAGCCCGGAGCGATGGGAGGTGAGAAAATCCTCTTGCACATAAGGCAAGAGGCCACGCTGAGATTTCACAGTTTGCTGAGGCATGGTCTTTGCAATGACCTACATTTGTGCATGATATATGGGATGCAAACATACACAGGACATGATGGAAGAGCTGGGGAAGGGCAGGAGTGCTGTGTGATTCTCAGGAAGGCTCTGGGAGGCTGCGCTGGTCGGAGCTGGACCCTCAGGGTTGGGATCAGTGCTGCGCCAAGTGTGCTGGTCCTGAACCCAGCCGGGGTGCCTGGCCTGTTCCCCATCAGCCAGTAACAGCATGAAACCAGTGACAGATATGGCTCTCCCTGGGCAGCCTCAGAAAGCTGTGGGAGGCAGGAAGAGGAGCATCGATAGTGATTTGTCCAAAGCACCTCAGTCTTGAAATAAACAGTTCAGGAGAGAACTGGGGCTACTTCTGTTCCCCCAGCTGTTCAAGCCATGCTGTATCCCTGATGCCAGGCTATCCAGGATTTGGAGACATTCCCAGGATGAACATCATTGTCCTTTCAGATGCTTTTGTGTCACTGAAAGGCCACCAAGCTCAGCTAGGTGACCTGGGTGGCCGCTGTGAGCTATCACATGCCTTCCTCAGGGCGTGTAGGCACCAGGAATAATGGGTTTTTTCCATGCCTTGTCTCCAGAACATACAAGGATGCTTCCTCTTCTTTCTCCCTTTTCTCATGCCATTCCTCCTCCTTCAGATTTTTTTGTCTTCTCTTTCATATTTAGCTTGTGAAAGGAATTGCTAATAATAATCAAGAACCATTTAAAATATCCTCCCAAACTTAGGGAAAGTAACAGGCATAAGAGAACTTTTCCTTTCTCCCTGTGCACAAAATCCAGTCAGTATGACTCATATTTTCTGGGTGTCCTAGGTGTAGAGGTGATGTGATGGATGGAGTGGTGACAAGGTCTGAAAGGATCAGTGAAAGTGGCACTTTTGTAAAAGACAGATGAGGCATACAAAGAACTCCCTTATGCACAAAAAGCATCTGACAGGTTCTTTTTCCTCACCTATGTGAAGAAAGAAGAAACCTGGAGTGAAAAACTTGCCTCCAGTGAAGACAACAGCAGGATTGCTGCCAGTGGCAACCAAGGCAGGACATTTTTGGATGCACAAAGATGATCTGAGGGTTGGAGCAACTCTTATACAAAAACAGGCTGAGAGAGCTGGGGTTGTTCAGCCTGGAGAAGAGAAGGCTCTGTGGAGACCTCATTGTGACTTTCCATACCTAACAGGGGCTTCTGAAAAAGAGGGAGACCGACCTTTTGCAGAAGCAGATAGCAATAGGACAATGGGGAACGGTTTTAAAGAGGAGAGGTATAGATTAGAGAGCAGAGATATAGATTTACAAATTCTTTATTGTGAGGGTGCTGAGGCCCTGGCACAGGGTTGTACCATCCCTGGAAGTGTTCAAGGTCAGCCTGGACGGGGCTCTGAGCAACCTGTGATAGTGGAAGGTGTCCCTGCCCATGGCAGGAGGATTGGAACGAGAGGATCTTTAAGGTCCCTTCCCAACCCAAACCACCCTGTGATTCTGGGATTCCACAATCATTGCTGGAGCTGCTGCCTGCCCAAGGCTCTGCCCAGAGTGCCATGTGTGGGTGCACTTTCCTCTGCTCGTGCCAGCCCCATCCAGCACACTAGAAAGACAACAGGAATGCTAAAAGTCCTTTTGTTGTCCATCCTTCCCCTGCAGGGCATAAGTACAGCTAGTCCTGAGTAAGGAGATGCTTTTACAGAGACTTGAGTTTGCTGTTGGCTCAGGCAGGGCCTCGCTGCAGCCATGTGTGCAGGACATGCATGGTCTGAGCAACATCTGCTTGGGCACCGTTATAACTTCCCTCTTTGGACACCCAGGGAAAGCAGGGCACTCGTGTGTGCATTCCAGATTCAACTTGAGGCTAGAAAGCATCAACACTGGCAAAAGGGGCTTATTTGGAGCTGTGAATGTAGGTCATGCTGAAGATCAGCGACCCACATTTCCCAGGTTTGAAACAGCAGAATAAAGAAAGTCACATTCGTCGAGCTCCACAACATCCTGCTACTGTGCCTGCCATGGGGGAACCCAGCCTTGAGGATCCAGAACAGGAGGGACATGGCCTGTTTTAGGGAAAACTGAGGTGCACTGGGCTGGTTTGAAAGAATTACAGTTTGTAAGCCTGTATTGTGTTTGTGCTGAAAGGGCTGTGAGGAACCCAGCGTCTTGGTGGGAGTTGTCCATCTGATCCTTCCAGCAACAATCAAGGCTCTCTACTATGGGAAAAGTTAAAAGTCTTGCCCGAGGCCAAGCTGGTTGTCTTTATCACAACAAAGAAGTGAACCAGGAGCTCTCCCCAGGGATCATGAAATGCTGAGCCCTGCTCCTCTCTCTGAATCACAGCTCTGTGTTTACTTCCCATATTTCTTCCAGGCCCATGTTCTGCCCTGCTACTGCTTCTGCCACTCCTCAGGCTCTCAAGCATCCAAAAGTCAAAACATTGGCTTGAAAGCATTTGAAAAGATCCCAAATGAGGCTTGTTTGTTTATTCATTAGTGCTTTATTGTGTTTTATATAATGTTGTCTCCTAATTAACTTGAACGTCTCAGTGGACATCTATTTACACACTTCTCTGCACACCCTGCCACCTGCAAGGTCTTTTAGTTTGGGGTTTGGAAGTGAAAAATGAGCATGGACTCAGACTCAGGAGCTGGAGCTGCAGAAAAAAGCACTCTTTGAAGGCATATGAGGCTCAGAGGAGGATCACAGTCTTCTGAAGAGGTGTGCTCAGGTTGTAAGGGCACCACATGAGAGCCAGTGCTACCCTGCCTGCTCCAAATACATCCTCCTGGGGTGTGCTTGATGCTGTAGAGCTGGATGACGCTGGATTTCAGGCTGTGTGGAGGTCAGGAGCCAGGGCACAAACAGTGTTCTGGCAGGTTTGGGCAATTAGCAGCCCCTTTTGAGTTCCCAGCAGCGTGTGCTGCTACCTCTGTGCAACCTGTGTAGCCTCATCTGGCTTTCCAGCATTTGCAATTGCCAAAGCTTTAGCAGGGGATCAAGTGTTAGATCCCCTGTTCACCTGCCTTGACGTTAAGTGAAGAATTATTAGTATAATAAACATTTAACTTGTTTTTTAAGCCTTTGGTGCAGAACATTTTGTAGAATTTGACTGCAAATCCGAACCCTGTGGCTTTTGTCAAAATACTAAATACTGAATTCTCTGCTTGCCTCCCTTCTGACATCATTAATGATAATAATCATCCCCCACAGCTGCTAATCCTCTTTGCAAAACGCTCTGCCGAGAGCTGAGCTGAGTCTCTTCTGCCCTGCATATTCTGCAGTCATTTGTATCAATTCAACGTGACCATGGAAATGACCTGGTGGGACTTCAAACTGATGGAACTGACCATGGAAGATGGAGGGCAGCAGAGACGAGCACACTCTGGTCAGGGATGGCTTAGTGGCCATGGAGTGGCTGCTGCCCTTCAGTGTGGGGATGGCACAGCCACGTCCTGTTCTTCATGTGAGGAAAACCATGGCAGAAGGCACTTACCAGAGCAAGGATTTCCCCTGCATCCTGTCTCAAAGTTTCAGACATCCTAACTTGCTTTTATTTTTAACATGGGCAAAAGTCTGGTCTGGTTGCTGTGTCAGAAACACACCCAAGCAAAGAGAACCTGGTGATTAGCCTGACCTCCCGCCTGAGAAACTGATTTATTTTTTACATCTATCTCCTCTTCATGTGTGGGTGTTAAGTCTCAGCTCATTTCATGTTCCCCTTTAAAATCACCTCTGAAGTGGTGAGTCTCCTTAGATTAACACTGAAGTGGTGATTGCAATATCTCTGGGACAGCCTTTGCCATGGGCTCACATTCATCAAGCACCAGTTATGGTGCAAATTCAACCTCAGAAGAGAATGGCAAGACCTCAAATACACCCTTGCACAATGGTAACAGGGAGCTTTTATTTAATGTTCTCCAACAATCCCTCCAAGAGCTTTAACAAGGTGGACTACTGTTTCTCTCCTCCTTTGGAAAATCAGGAGCTGCAGCAGAGATACTAAATTATGTCCTCAAGTTCACACATTTTAAGGGCTGCCTAGCACCACTGGGGAAATAATTCCCATTAAATATACTTCTGATGAAATTTTCAGTTCTGTGTGCCTGAAGTTTTCCATGGGAATGACATGATTTTTGGAGGTGTTCTTGACTGGGAAAAAATCAAGATGACCCAAACTGCACATTTCAGGCATGTTTATCCAATCTGTCAGCTGTCTTGTGGACCCCACAGAGAAGGAGAGGAGCACCAGGGTATGTTGGATCCAAACTGGGGTGCCAGTCGGGCTTTTCTCCAACATGTGGGCGGATGTTGGACAGGCTGGAACCTTTTTAGTCATTCCAAATTCCCCCTCCCTTATGTGTATTTGTGTCACTTTCTCTTCTGTGAAGTGTGTGGCTTTTGTTTCCGTTCCCTAAAAAGGCAAATGCTGAGACACTGCAGTGGAAATGCTCTTCTGCCTGACGGTAGAATGGTATTAATGGTATTGAATTGGCAAAGGGATGGAGCACACAGATTTTCCTGCTCACAGGTCCCCTGCCTCCCGCAAGTCCGTGGTCTAAAAATTGCAAATTTGTGCCCTCTCTCAAAGTTTTGAACTTCCCAGTTGCTCAGCTTTATGATAATTACTGTGGTGTCCAAAGGGAGATAGCTTTTCCTTGTCGTCTGTAGAAGATTCCCAGTCTTAGTCCTTTGGCACAGCCTTTCCCCATTCCTCCCTCCTGGTTTATCACAGCCCTGAGACGAGGCCTACAAGGCCCATTCTTTCTTTTTTTCTTTATGAAATGCCTTGTGGTCCTTTTACCAGCACACTGCAAAACCTAATCATAAATGATTACAACTACAGCTGTCAAAATGAACGGCTGAAGTCCATTTTGGCAATGCTATGAAATATTATCCTACCAGGCTTTGCGGGGGCAGTTGGATTTTTGTGTGCTGGCAGCCGGAGCCTGGCAGTGCCCTGTAATCAGCAATGAGTTTCCCAGTCATTAGTTCAAATTAGAGCCGCTCAGATGACAAGTCAGTGGCAATTCCAAAGGCTGAGCAAGGTGCAGGCTGACCCTCCTTGCAAGCAGAGCAGAATGGTTTGTTTTGTCCCAATTTCTGAGCAGAGGAAGGGCACAAAGCACTTGCGTAACGCTGTGTTCAGATGGGTTGGCAGCCAGGAGGGCTGGGGCCAGCAGTGAGCACGTGGCTTTGGTCAGAGAAGCAGAAATTTCA
>NW_008239758.1:7076094-7080845 GCF_000691975.1 Corvus brachyrhynchos | reverse complement strand
CAGCAGGAGCCAGCAAACTCCTGGGGTCTGGAGAGGGCTGGAACTTCCACGTGTTCTGCAGACCATGGTCCCCCATTATCCTTTCTTTGGGCTTCATTTCAGATCCACCCTTTCCTCATCTTCTCCTTTCAAAACAAAGCTAGGGAGACATTTTTCCTGCAAGTAAATACATGTAGATTTGGACAGATCCAGTGGTGTGATTTGTGCGGAGGGGTTTGCAATGTGAGCATCCAGCTTAGAGACCACAGGGCAGGGTGGGGCAGGAGTTTCCATTTGGGTCTTGCTTAAAACTGCTGTGGGAGGCTCTGGCTGTCAGGGTCTCTGCTCCCACCAGTACAGCAGCAAGAACAAGCTCTTAAGATCTCCTGATCTTCTGGTTTCTCTCCCAGCCATCAGGCTTATTCCCTGGCTTCTAAGAGTGAAGGTCCTGACCCAGGAGCTGCAGCCATGGAGGAGATGAAAGTAAGCTGTGGGTGAGAGTGGGATGTGAGCTCCAGGTAAAAGCTGAGCTTTGCAGGAATGGGGAAAAGGGGTGCTGTGAGCTTGCACTACTTTTTTTTTTCACAGGGCATGCTATTTGTGGGCTTTTTGAAGTCACAGCTCTTGAACCTGAGATTATTTGGCATGCTCAGCTTTCATTAATACAACAAAAGCTGTGAGTTTCTAGCCCTCGTGGTTACAGGGGAAAAACTTGAAAAGAAACCCTGAGAACCAGAAAAAAACCATAGTAAAATTAAAAATAGATGGCATACAGAAAGATTCCCACAGATATTACTCCAACAGAATTCCTTGCCACTACCTTGCTGCCTGATCTGTGTTGGGTCACTCAGACCAAGCCACCCCAACCCTGTAATGCCGAAAATGTCATGTTCCAGCACTTGGCCAAACTACAGAGCAGCTGCTGTCACTCCAAGCTGTATTTTAAAATGCCTGGATTTAGCTGTGAAGATGACAGCACCCCCCTCCACGCCTCTGTTTTCCTTTTCTGTGGCATGAGGATAATAGCATTGGCTCATTGTCATAAATCACATTGAGCCCTTCGTCTGAGGTGGGAGGGGATGCTTCTCGAAGAACCTCAGGCATTTTGGAAGCATAAGTCCTGGTGAAAATCAGTTTGCAATTAGTCTTAGATGATTTTTGAAATTATTATTTCTCTGCTGGAGGGTGTTATTGCTTTCACTCTGGAACGGGAGCTTTTGCTTGCAAAGGTTTTCCCCAGTTCCTACCCAGCTGCTAAACAAGCCCTTCTCCAGGTCCTGGAGGCCTGAGGCTGGACACACATTCATGGGTCCAGTGCCCTCATGGGAGTGACCTCTGGGCACTGCTGGTGCTGCTGCCTTCTCAGCCAGGAGCTTTCCAAATCACTGCCATTCTTGGATTTCTCTCCCTTCATGGCTCTGGCTGAGCCCTTTGAGTGGCTTTTAAATGCCACCTCCCCTGGGACTTGTTAAAGTGCTTTATCAGTGCCCATCTTCCTCTGCAGGGATGACCTTTAACTCATCCCTGCTGCTGCTACCTGACTCAGATCACCTTGGAAGAAAGGTTGCCATGGTGATTTCATATTCAGCTCAGCCAAAAAAACCCAGCTTCTGTATCTTATTAAATGCTGTCTTTTGAGGACCCTACACATGGAGAGCCAAGGCCAGGGGTTGCCTGCATTCACTACAGCCAGGAGTTTGGTCACCAGGAGTTTCCCTGCCAGCCAGCCTCGCTGTTCCTTACCCCCTTGCCAAGCCAATATGCCTTGTTTTGGGTTTGGGTTTTTTTCCCGTGCTAGGTTGTAAGCTGGGGGTTTGAAGCCATTAGTATTACTATGAAAACACTCCTCTGCAAAATGTCAATCTGCCTTTTCAAGGGGATTTTTCACTGCTCTAATCTAAACCGTGCTGTCAAATGTCAGGAACGGATGTTTAATGAGGATCAGTTGGAAGCCTTAATTGGATGAGTATTCAATGGGCTTCCCTTTTTTGGTTGTTGTTTTATCCTTGGGACTCTGTTTTCACAGAGATCCTTGCTAAATTTTAGAAGCTAATCTCCATTTAAACTACAAGCTCAGGGAACTGTGGTCCTTGGGGGCTGCTGGGAGCCATGGCTGTTGTGGACTTTCCTTGAATTTTTCTGGAAGGCAGAGAGAAAACCCATCCAGAATGCTTCTGTGGGAGCAGTGAGGACCAGCTGGGGGCATAGGCAGTTCTCTTCTTGCAAAAAACTAAGTAGCACACATGGAGAAAACAGTCTAAAGGCATCAAGGTCGTGGAGAGATGGAGAAGAAGCCCAGGAGTGTTGTGGTGGCTGGCCCAGGGCTCCCTTCTCCACTGAGAATGTGAACACAGAGACACGAGGAAGGGGACCAGCTCACAGACATGTCCAGATGCATTCATCTCCAGATGGATTGGGTACCCCAGTAGTAGGCAGCAAACCTCTGATCCTTTCCAAGGCCAGGAACAACTCCAAACCCTCATAATCCCTTGAAAACAGCCAGGGATGATGTCTGAGTGCCCTGCAGCTGCCTCTCTGGGCCTCATTAACTCCCCTCCATCCTGTTCCATGTTTTCCTGCTGTCACCTCTGTCAGAGGCAACAGGTGCTGCACAAAATGATTTTAGTGTGCCTGTCACTAAGCACAAAATGCATCATGCTCTGTCGTCTCAGAAATTACAACTGAAACTCCTCTGAGCCATCCAAAGATCATCCCAGCCCAAATCCAACATCCTCCTCATCCCACCTCCTGGCGTGTGATCCTGCTCCCAATCCTCTGGCATGTACCGTGTTTCTGGCAGACAGATGTACCTGATGGGGAAACAGCCACTTGGCAGATGCCCACAGCAGCCTGGAAGCCCCCCTGCACTTTATTGTCTGTGCAGCATGTGCTTCCTGACAGGAAAACCTTTCCCAGAGGGTTTATTTCTCCATGTGAACTCAGTGTCCCGAACTCCTTTACACGAACAATCGTTCTTTGATTTTCTTTCCCCCCCTACAAAACAATTTATAACAGATGATTGTTAAAACATCCTGGTTTCCTCTAGTCGTGCCTTTATTGTGTTTTTAATTAAAACCTTGGGAAGACCACAAAAGGCACATCACAGATGCAAGTACTTCCATGCCCTGTTTCACATTAAACACCCATAAATACCCGCACACCCCTTCAGCACCTCCCAGCCCCCTTTGGCCTGTGGCACACTCAGGGGTCTACATTTTTAACAGACCATTTGGCTCGGAACTGGCTCCTATTCCAACACACATGCAACACCTTCTCTCCACCCTAATTGCCTTTCATTTAACACATACAACTACCGAAATTGCTTCTTCCAAAAATAAACCACAGAATGTTCAGAGCTGCCTTGCTTCTCAGATGTTTTTTGTCCAAGAAATTTGTGCCCTCCTGGTCTCTCCTGAGAATCCCAGGAGGAGGCTGGCATGCTTGTAAATTGCCCCTTCCATAAAATCCTGAGAAAAGGTGCCGTGAAACCCATGCTCGAGGCAGGTGAGACGCACAGGTTACAAATCACAACGCCTGCCCAGTCATTTCTAGCCATTTGTTATGGTGTCTTAAGTCAGCAACCTCAACAACTCCCCTGGTCTCCAGCCAGGAATAAAAGTGCTGAAGGAAATCAGGCCACGGTAATTTCCCCAAACCCCAGAGCTAACATGCATGGCAATTAATTAATTTAGTGGAGAGAGGGTTTTTTTTCTGCTATGAGCTCTCCCAGGGGCTGTCACAATAGCCCATCTCCTTGGCGGTCATCCCATGGCTTTAATCATGTGTCCCACACAGTTCTGCAGGAAAATTCAGCAGAAATGTTTCCAGCATGGTCCCTGAAATTCAGCCTCTGGGGTTCATCTTTCAAAGCAGAAATGTGACCTGAAGAAGCAGATGAAATCGTGGTGCTGCTGGGCTGTAAGTGCCTCTTGATTTCAGTGAGGTCAGGACAAGTCCCACCACACGCTGGCTTCTCAGTGCAAAAAACAGCACAGCATGCTAAGACTTGGAGTCTTTTGGGGCTAATTATTTGTCTTAAAAGAAAAGAAAACATCCAAGTCTGGAGCTTGTGGTTAATAAAGAGCTTGTAGGAGCAAAGTTCATTTTCCCTAGAGTTGTTTTAGTCATGGAAGAGCTTCAAGAGATCTTTCCCGAGCTTCCTTGAATTTGTCATTGAAAGTTGCCTGAATTATGCCTGCAAACCTCTTTAAATCTGATCACAGATGGAGCATAAATGCCATGTTATTGAAGTTGAAGGACACAGCTTACTTTCTGGGGAATAATACATTGGAGGAAGCTGATACAGAACCACTAGGATGATTCTTGTTTTGTTTTCTTTTAACCGTGTCTCCTTCAAAGCTTCCATACACAGCACAATACTCACCCACCCCCGTAACTAATTCATTATTTTACAGCAAGTAAAATCAAACAGGAGACAAATGATTGTTGTTTAGTGCCATTAGTTTCAATGGCTTTGCACAATATTTGAGTCATTGGCTCTCGTCTTCCTTTGGAGGAATCCCAAATCTGGATGAATCTACGCGCATTATAAACCATCCATGGGGCCAGGCCAGGCCTGCCTAACAGATGGACGTCCATATGCTTTGGCTCTGCACCCATATGGAACACTAATATGCAGTCCAGGAATAGAGCATGCCTCTTCTCCTCTTCCTAGCAATCTCCAATCCAAAGTCCTTTCCAGACACAAGCCGAGTTAAGCAAGTTCATCTGGAAGCAGTGCAGCAAGACACTGCAAGACTGATGGTCCAAAC
>NW_008239758.1:7065300-7075937 GCF_000691975.1 Corvus brachyrhynchos | reverse complement strand
CTGCTGAAGCCTAAATTACAACATTTTCTAGAAAGCGGCACATCAGGCTTTCCGGAGCAGTGGTTAAAAACCTCATTACGCTGCTCTAATGTGCTTTAACCTTTGCTGCCTGGGTCGTTCGAGAACACCGAGTGCTCCATCAGCCCTCGCTGGAGCAGCTTCTCCAGGCAACCAAGCCAGCAAATCGCTGAGGGTATTTCACAATGCCTGGGAGGCTTTGTTTGCTGGAGGCACAGGATTAGTGTCAGATGGCCTGCCTCCATCTCAGCACAGGGGGACTTAACTTGTGTTGCTGGCAGCGTTCCTCCAGCAGTGCCGTGGGTTTGTTCTGGCCGGGCACTTTGAGAGGGGACAACGGTCCTGGCTGCTTTCTGGCCTTCAAGGACAGTGTTTTTTCCTAACCCATGCTCAAACTCTGTGCTTTTCTCATGGATACAATACAGCATATGCAGCTCATTTCTGTTTTCAGCATGTGAGCAGTAAATTCAGCGCACTGTGCAGTCTTCAAGGAGTTTGTTATCTCCTTTAGGATGGCATCTCTCTGACCATCCCCGGGGTCTGTCCTCCTCCTGCCTGTGCCTTCTTTAGGGGCCTGGAGATGGCTGAAGATTCCTTCATTAACCAAGCAGGAGATATTTCCATCCATGTTGTTACTTCATGTTTGTTCTCAGCTCCTGCACAGTCACCACAGTGGGAAGGGTCAGTGAGTGCTGATCCTGGTTCTCATAGGGGCACTGGTAGATTTGCTTGGAGAGGATGTTAAGCAGCCAAATGAATTTGCTTCCAGCTGGGCTGTGAAGGGAACAGGTCTGTGATGGCTTTGCTCGTGCATCGGGCTGGGTTTGATGAACAGGAGTTCATCAGACAGGAGTTATCCCAGCTGGAAAAGGAGCTTATTGTTGAATGCCTTGATGTTGCTAATACTGGGAAAGAAGTCCATCCTCTTGGGTGGATGATGATTTTTTTGGTTATCATTCAGGCCTCTGTCCAAGGCCTTTCTCAGTAATTTCCTTGCCTACATGGGTGATGTGCAACCATCTGGGGGGGCACAAATAAGGCATGGAGTCCATTCCCTGCTGCTGGTGGTATCCACAGTGAGATCACCCAATGTAGAACTTGGACATGAGCACTAGGGGAGTTGCAGAGCAGATTTGCCAGCTTGTAGGTGCCCAATTGTTTTCACAGAGTAAAATAAGATTAAGTAGTAGTGAAGAAGGAGGGGAAGAAGGAGAAGAAGGAGAAGGAGATGACGGCAACGACAATGACAGCTATAAAGTGTTTAATGTGGCCAAAAAGGTGACCCCAAAATGAAATTCTGCTGTCTGATGCTGAGGGTGATAGAGTAACACTTAGAGATAAATGAGATAGTGATATCTCTAAGAGATAACACTTAGAGAAAATACGTGCTAATAAACCATTCGTAAACTAAAATTTAAAACTTAAAGCAACCAAAAGAATTGAAAAATGTATGGTTTGACAAATCATTACATTGGCGACCATGGTTATGTGCCTGGTTTTACATCCTGACATTGAGGGGCACTCTGGAGGAAACCAAACAACTTCCCTGCCGTCCCCTGTGGGTCTCTCAAAGCTTTAAGCTTTAATCTCCATAGTTTCAAGCCTCTCTAGCATGAAATTGGATTGTTTAAATTTTGAAAAGGAGTGGTGGATAAAAAACCCAATATCTATGTCATGATTTGTAGATGGTGCAACCTTTTTGAGACTATTTTGCACAAAATTAAAAATTAATTTGTTTTGGGATCAACTGAAATAATTTGTATCATTTGAGACTGACTGAAGTACTCAGTGTTATTCCCATGAAGTATCCAAAAAGCAATGTAAAAGTGCAAACAACTTTCATTACACCTTGAATACAAAATATTGTGTCTTTCTGGTTTGGGAGACTGGTGTCTCAAAAAAAAAAAAAAAAAAGAAAAAAAGAAAAAAAGAAAATCTGTTTTTCGTAGGACTAAAGAAACCCCTCAGGCAGCTTGAAAAGAAATTAAAAGGTAATTTGAATCACAGTGACTATTTGCACTTTGCTCGCTAATTATCTGGGCTGTGACTGAAGCAGAGGGTTGGTTATCGACCTGCAGCAAGCCCTGGCTGATGGAGAGTTTGGGGGAAGGGGACTGTCCCTCCTCCATTCCTCGCCTGTGGGGCTGGGAGGGAAGTGGTTCCTCAGGCAGCCCTGCCTGGGTGAGGGGCTGGGGAGTGTGGGAAGCAGCCAGGGGATCCTGTGCTGCAGTTCAGAGGAGCTGCTGCAACTCAAACCACCCCAGTCAGCTTTAAACAAGGCAGCACAGGTATTAATTATAAAGGATGTTGGCAGTGGAGCCTGCAGACTCCGCAGTTTGACCAGAGGAGATGTGCTCAGTGCCAGGGACAGATATGGGCATGATGTCCCCCAGCAGAGCAAGAGCCATGTCACCCTGTGTATATACGTATACATGCCAGAGCTGTGGCAGACTCCGAGGCTGGGATGTAACCCAGCAAACCATGGTGAAAAGGAAAAGCCATTCACACAGCTGAGCTTCTCACCCTGACGTGGGGAGTAGGCAACACACAACCCTTATCCCCAAGCTGTTGTACATGGAAAATGCCCCAGGGGCACACGGTGAGGAGAGCACTGTGTTTGGCCAGGAGCGCCTTTTAGAGCATTGCCCCAAAAAGCCACACTGGGGAAACAGCCCAAACTCTGGGCTTAGCAAGCTGCAGACTCAAGTTTGCCTCTATTTTGCAAGTTTAGGTCACTTCTTACCATCCAGAGGCCTTTTGGCACAAATGTGCCTAACCCGTGGGAGGGAGCTCCCCATCCCAGAGCCACCAGCACCACCAGTTTGGACCGGCCTCACTGCTGGAGGGAGTGGTGGGATGAGGAGGGAAGAGCAAGGGGAGCTGCTGCTGCCATTTAGGGCAGTTAACCACATCCATGGTGCAACGTGCACCTGCATCTCTGCCTAAGTAGAATCAATACTCTCTTTTGTTTCACTCTTGATGACAGAAGAGCCTTAATTGGGCATGAAGAAATCCATCAAGCAGCAGCTTGGTGCAGCCGCTGGGTCCCCACAGCATCTGGCAGCTGCTGTGCTGCTCCAGGGCTGGCGGCTGCCCCAAAATAGCCCAAATATCATCCACCCACCCCAAGCACTGCTGCAGGAGGCGAATCTGAATCTCTGCTCCTGCTGCTCATGAACAGCACAAGGGCTTTATGGCTCGCTGGGGCTTGGTGGAGCCAGGTCTCAGCTATTTGCTAGAAACCGAAATGATAAATTATGTTTCCAACCTGAGGACCTGCTCAGAGAACCAGACCAGAGGGCTTCTCACAAAACACTAAAGCAATGGGAAATTTCTAGTTGTTTTTGTGCATATAAACACAGCAGAGACCAGCCTGCATGGCAGCAAGGTGAAATGGGAGCTCAGCCAGGGATTTCAATAGCTGCAGGGTCTTGCTCATGGTTTAATGCATTTTTACAACAGGGGTGGAACAGGACCCATTCTGGGAATAGAAACATCACCAGCAATTTCATCCCCCTGAATAATTCGCTTATAACTGGCCTGTGCTTTGATGCAGCAGCTGCTTCAAGGGCACCAGAAAAAAAAAACCCTTCTCCCATCCCCTTTTCAGCCCCCAGCACACCCCTGTTGTGCTGCTGTAGCTTCAGCTCAATAATCTCTGTAGGCACAGCGAGGACATCCTGATGGCTTTGGATGTCTCCCTGGTACAGCACTGACATCCACCCCACGTGGGCAAACAAGCCCAGCCTTCCCCTCTCCTTCACCAGCAAAGGGGGGGTCCCAGGGTTTCCCCATTTAATCCCATGGCACTTCATGGTCTTGCCTCCCCTCTTGCCCTTCTATTCAATGAAAATACAGAATAAAAATAAAACTCCTGCACATTTATTTCATTTCCTCTATTTTTATTTAAAAAGAAGGTTTGCTAACAGCAATCAGTACCACGGCCCAGGCCCCTTGATACAACAGTTGGCTTTAGCAGTCCCTGCAGCTCCATCCCTGCTCTGTCCCTCCCCCGTGCTGGGGACAAACCTGGGAATTATCTGGCTTTAAGAACCACTCCTGAATCACGGGAAACTCCTTGGGATTGCAGATTACTTCCATCCGGCAGTTTTACTCTCTGTCTCTTTCTATCTCAGCTTAAGCTGAGGTTCACAGCCAGGTTTAGCTTTATTGTGAAACTAAAGCCAAGTAAAAATAAGACGCAAAAAAATAGAAAAGCAGCACCAGGTTTAAAAAAAAAACACATGAAAGAAATAATTTTCTGGTGCTGGAAGGAAACATCCCCTCAGTGGCAGATTAGCCCACATTTATCCACTATAATGTTGCTTATACCTTAATCTTAGCCATCTTCATCTGACACTAATTAGCAGGCTGGAGGCTCCTATGGGTACAGTAGCTTCTACAGCCCAAAACATGAAAGTGAGCTCTTCTTTTACCACTTGAAGCACTCAGCTTTTAAAGAGACAATGTCAAGTATTTCAGCCCCAAACTGCACACTTTGTAACTCAAAAAACACAGCAGCAGGAGGAGGCCCAAAGGTGATGACACCCAGCCATGGCAGCAGTGAAGTGCATGCCTGAGGTCTGCCTGTGCAATGTTATTTACTCTCCCACAAATTAAACCCAAAGAGCCCTCGCTGAACCCTGGACTCACCTGCATTCTTGCACTGAGTGCTAATTAGGAGACAAACAGAATAGGCTACAGAGGCAGAAAATGAAACAGAATCATCAGATCCATCTAGTTGCTTCCTTCAAAACCCCCGAAAATCAGAGAAAAGCAAATGTAGTTATGACAAATTCTTTATATTTTGGTTTCTGTCTGGGAGAAAAGAAAAAAGGAAAAGATTATTTCTATGATGTTCATTTCTAGGCAAGCATCCAATCAAGATCCATCTGACATCCTATTTAACTGTTGAGAGTGAGAGATAATTAGGGCTTGAAAGGACTGACAGAGCGGGACTCCAGGAATTCAGCGCTGTGTGCTGCTTCTTTGGGGAGAAACTGAAAATAAATTATTTAGGATTGAAAAAGTCCCTTGAAGTCCTGTGGTCTTTCTGCTTGGCTGGGTCTAAACCTATCACCCATATCTCGGCAGTTTTTGGAGGGGGAGAGAAGGCAGGCTGCTTAGCAGGTAGCAGTTGGGAATTAGAGGAATTAGACCTGGATGTACTTATGGTTTCCATGAGCCCTGACAGATGTTGAGTGTCTTTGTGGCACAGTGAGACACTCAACACTAATGGTGCTGGTTTGTGGCAGCAAAGCTCCTTCCTGCCACATTCCAGCATCTCTGCTCCTTCCCACATTGCTCCTCAGAAAAGGAAGAGAAATACACGTTCAGCATCCTCATCGGCTCAACGCTGACGCTCTCGTTCTCTGGAGGCCCTCGTGTGTGTGAGTGTCACTGGGACCAGCTTAGCTCTGCTCCCTGCCACCTCCTGGAGACCCAGCTGCAGCCCCGGAGGCCTCTCCCTCGCCGCTCCGAAGGCCGTGCCCAGCCCGGTGCCCCGTGTTCGGATGGATCTAGGCACTGGTCCCTGCAGGGCAGTCCCTGGGCTGTGAGAGCCGCCAACAAACCTTCCCTGCCCACCCCACTCCCTGCCCCTTCCCCTCCCCGCCACGAGCACGGGGCCAAGGACGCGCCTCGCTGCCGGCGCCCTTGGCCAAACAAACTAACTACCAACCTCGGACCAGTCACGACAAACGGCTCACGTTTACCCATCACCTAACATACCCTCAAAAACCAAGGCCACCTTCACACCTTTCAGATGTAAGGCAAACACCCTTCGAGTCCAGCAAGCCCCATGGCGAGGGGTCTTGCCCAGGCCAGTCTTGCCAGATGCTCCTGCATCCCTCCTGCCCCTCCCTTGGTGAACACCGAACAGTTATAATACTCAGGTCAATATATATAGGTACCACGTAGATATATTTGTGTCGCTGTCCTGCGCGTTAACAAAGACGACCAACCCCACCAGGCACCACTCGTCCTTTCCGCCCCCTCCCCTTCCTCCCGTGGCTGTGCAGGAACGTGGCCAGGGACCACCCTACGTGGCCCCATCGCACTCCCCCACAGTCAGCTTCAAGGCTCCTTGCTGGTGCAGCGTCTTTAAGGCTTTGAACTCCAAGGGCATGGTGTGCGGGCTGGCCTGCGAGGTGTAGCCGTACTTCAGGCTGTCGTAGTAGTGGTACTTGACCGGGTTCTGGTTCTGGTCCAGGGGAAAGGGCCAGAAGCCGTAGAGATAGATCTGGTTGCAGAAGCGGGTGGCCAGGGTGTACATGAGGAGACCAGTGGTGGGTCGCTTGATGTGCACCTTGTTGGTCAGCCAGTACCTGCAAAAGGACAGTGGAGCCTGTTATTCACCCTGCACACCGAGCTCGTGTCCCGCACGTTTTCTCTCTCTGGCCTCTGACTGAGATGTATTGGTGATTCAAAGTGAGAGGTTTCTGACTAGCAGAGTTCTCCACGCCAAGAAAGCCTCTCTAGGGACTGCATCCTCCTGCTCTCTGTCTGCTGGTTACATCACACTTGTTGCCATGGCACTGAAGCATCTCATGCCTCGACAATCCTTTATGAAAAACAAATTGCTTGCAACAGTGGCCTTCGGTACTTCAGTCTACAATTATCTTCGAATCAGCCCCAGAGATCAATACTACAGACCAAAGCACCCACATGTCAAGTAGACTCCAACAACCCCTCGAAGCAGGCACAGTCAAACACATGCTGATGACTTTCATTGATGAAGATTTTTACTCTGATAGCAAACACGACAGGGGTGGAAAAGCATCCACCTTGGAACAAAGGGTCACCAGGCTGAGAGAGTTAAAATGCACTGCTGAGTTCCCATTACACCCAGCAACTGCTGCTGTGATCCTGGACCAAGATACATCACCACACCCGGCAGCATGAGTCCATCAGACACACAATACGGCACACTGCAATATATAATGTGAGATATGGAGGTCAGCTGTGCTCGCTGCTGGGAAGCACATTAGTTTTTATGAGGGACAGCAAAACAAACAGGGGAAGGATGTAGTGATGCAAGAGCAGAAACAGTATCAGCTGTGGTATTTTGGGCTGCTGATAAAAGTTACTGCAGCCTCAGCATCCTGTAAGATGTTTCCAGCGCCCCGTATTTATTGCAAAGGCAACTTATCTGGTTCACTCGGCAGGAAAACACTGTCAGAGGAGCAAAATCAGAAAGCAAAAGGTTTGGGGAGGTAGAAGATGTCCCCATGAGGCACACTCCCTCCTCCCCCAGAGTCTCTGATGCCAGCACTGCCCCAGAGCAGGCAGGGTTGGTACAGGCAGCAAGCACATCCTGCTGTGCCACAGCCTGTCTGAGCCCTTGGATTACTTTTAAGAGGTATTTCCAAGGGCCTGAGCTCAGGTGAGTGACTGGCAGCACCTTGGATAAAAGGCAGAAGGAAGCAGAGCAGAGCACGTGGCATTTCTGTGCTCTCACCAGACATTTGGGATCCTGAGCCGGGTCCTGCTGTCGCAGTGGAGCCCCAGGAAGTGTCCTGCTCCTCATTCGCACTTTCTGCTGGGCTCCTGAGGGTCTGGTGCTCAGATGGCAGGAACCCTTGGGAGAGCTGAGCCTTAATCCTGCAAATTAGTTTTTCACGAAAGCCATTAAAATTTAGCAACCCAGCACAAAACGTGCTTGCTTGTTCTCAGCCAGATAAGAGAAAAAATTGACTTTTCTGGTGAATCAAATTCTGGAAGCAGAGTGGCTGCCCTGGCATGTGCAGGAAGAGCACAGGGACAGTTTTTTGGGGTGCCAGACAGGGGTTTTCAAGCACATCGGGCTTTAGCAAAGGATGAATATGATGTTTTGGGAAGGACGTCTTTGCCTGGCTCATGCTGGCATCCAGCATGAAAAAGGAACAAGAAACTGGGGGAAAAGCAGTATCTCAGTGGCACAGCATCAGCATTTTCTGCGCTTGCCCAGCCACAGGGCTGTGCTGTGGGGAGCCAGCAGAGCTCACTGCAGTGCCACGGCAGCCTGCTCCCACAGGTAGCCATAAAGCAGCCTCCTTGATGAGTTTATGGGTAAGCACATTAGACCCCCTGTGTGCAGAGGGAAATGGGAGATTACCACAACCATTTAACACTGTGAATTAGGGTATCCTCATGCAGCAGGGAAGCCACCTGGGAAGAACTGTCAAACCGTATTAACCAGCTGGCTTTGGGGGAGGACAACTGTCTGGGTTTGTCCTGCAGCTGCTTTAGCCTTAAAACTCTCCTTTTATCAATTCACCAGCTGGAGCACACAGAAAAATACTGGTGACCTTTTGCCCTCCCAAAATATTAACTTTTGTATTTTGTTGAGGCTGTAAATGCTCTATGAATGTCCAAGGACCCTGACAGCAAGATGAAGTGACTCTTCCACACAGAGTGACCACCAGTTTCATGCATGTTAACAATGAGAAAAACGACCTGGGTCAGACACTGAAGCACCCTACAGACACATGCTGTACTCTGCAACCCAGCACATACAAAAAACCTTACCAAGACCAAAAAATGTGCACAAGCCACCACCCAAAAACAGCCCTACCACAACCAACCCAGTATGTCCACCTCAGCACATGCAGCTAGTGAGCACTCACTTGGCAATATAGGGGTAGGGAACACTGACAATTCATTTTTTTAATAATGAAAATTAAAACCTGGCTCTTTCATCTGTATTTTCCTTTGTTGCAGGCAGGGTATTGCAAAAACCTCGCTCATGCAGCATTATAAATTCTCACCACAGGTTTGAGAAGGGGTGATGGACTCCAGGCTGTCCCAACCCACCCACATGGATGACATGACATAACATATAACATAACATAACATAACATATCATAACACATAATGCCCAATCCACAACACAGCTCCTGCAATTTGTTTCCTGGACGGTGAAGGTGGGAAATCCTCTGGTGAGGTCTGGGAAATACTTTTTAATGACTGGTTTATGATGGGAGTGTTGGAGCTATGCAAGATCTTCCTCTTATCTCTCCCACCACTGTCCAGCTGAGATAGCAACCACAACTCTGGTGCAGGAGAGAACAGCTGGGGATGGAAATAAAACCTAATTAATTCTGTAAATCCAAATGAGGTTGTCTGGGCGCACATGGGATGCTGTGTCAACAGCGCACCTTTAATATGTGAGGTCCAGGATTTTAATTAGGAGGAAAGATAATCTCGAAGCAGGCAGTAATTATTTTTCACATTGGCTACACCAATCACCATAACTATTAACCGCAACATTTTATGGGAAGAGGCAGCAATTAAAAGAGAAGAGCAAAGAGCAGTCCTGAAACCCAATACCTCTGTTCTCAGAGCTGCTCTCCCAGCAAGGACCTCCTTCAGAAGCTGGTGCTGTGTCTGTAAATAAACCCTCAGGTGTGGATGCAGCTCCCAAGATAAGCAGGAGCCTGAGCAGGATGTGGCTCAGAACAGGAACCATGATGCTGTCGGGGAAAAATTGCCTGAGACAGCTCTGGTTTCAGACCATGATAGTGACAGATGGAAAATGCCATCAGATCTTCAAGGCCATCTTTTGTAAGGAGGCAGCCTAGACACAAGCCCTAACACTTTCTTGAATTGAGACTTAAGAAGAGCAGCTCAGAGTGTCTCATCCTACAGCTGGGAGGTGGTTCTGGTTGTTCCTCATCTCCTAACCATCAACTGGAGATGATTAGAAGTCTCCTAAGCAGAACTGCTGCCAGGTGCCTGAGCATCAGTGTATGCCTCTTGTGAGGGGCCTGCTCTGCAGCCACAGGGAAAGAAACTGCTGTATTGGGACCTTAAAGCCCAGTGGGAATCCTTCAGAAGGCAACACTCTGCCCCTAGGAAGCCACAGCTGCCACCCGAGCCAGGGAAGGTGGCAGCCTCCCCACTGCACAGCTGGAGTACATGCCCCACCACACTGACAGAGCTCATCCCCCTCCAGCATCACTGAATTTGGGGAGAAGAGCCTGGCCTGGATTTGGGCTGAAATGCTGGGTGCAAAACTCCTCCCTGAATTCAAGGACTGCTAGAGAGGGCAGGGCCCTGCTCTTGCTTACCAATCACCTCCTGACATGCCTGAAAAAACCTAAAATAACTTGTACCCTCCACGTTAGGGTTAATCCACAGGATAAAATTAACAGAAAATCCATTGCCCTGATGAAATGAAGACTTAGGTCAATGAAGAAATCAAATTTCAGCAGTATCAGCTGCATTATTTAGTGGTACAAATCAGAATAGCCGAAATAATGCAATTTCAGACTCTTTTAAAAGAGATAATTCATAAAAGTGTGATATAAACACAAGCTGTTGTGGAGCTGCTAGTCCTTGACTGGCAGCAGTGTATTATCAGTCTGCCACACACATCCTGCTCCCAGTAATACCCAGGAAAAACCAGGCACAGATAACCAGAGAGAGTGCCCCGACTGATGTGGGTGCAGGTGGGGACAGGACCCGCTGGTGCTGGCAGGGGACAGAACATATCCCAGTGCTGGGGGGATCAGGAGCCCAGAGAGCAACTGCTATCCCCCCATTCAGCTTCTTCCAGCCCTCTTCTGTCCAGGTACTGAGCCTCCTCCTCTGTCACCTCCACCAGAACAGCCAAGAGCCATGTACAGTGATGAGAGATG
>NW_008239758.1:7052445-7065268 GCF_000691975.1 Corvus brachyrhynchos | reverse complement strand
CAGAAGCAAACACTGACTCCAAAAACTGGATCTGGTGTCAGTCAGGCTTTATCCGCAGGCTGGGCAAAGCCCAAACACCAAACCCAGCCTCCTTGTCCAGACTGGATCCATGTGGGACTGGCTCTGGTTTTGGTGACTTAGCACAAGCAAATCAACTCTGAGCCACAGATAAAAAACTCTCTTCTCTGCCAGGTCCTGAGCTCTGCGATGCCCTTTCAAACACACATGGTACTCAACACCCTCAAGTTAAAGCATTTCCAAACAAACACTAAAGGAAAATAATTGAGAATAACCTTATTTCTTTCACCTTTCCTTTCTATGCCCCTTCACTTCTTTTGAAAAAGACTAAATCTTCCTGATTAACAGGAACAAATTAACTCTCTTGGGGCCCCAGGGCAGACACACCACAGCTTGGGTTCAACGTGTCTTAAGTGCAGAAGGGGTGAGAATAATAGCTCACTCAAGGATTTCTTTATGGGATATGCACAGATCTAACCCACACATAGCTAAAAGGGGTGTTCCCCCTATATCCCAGCCCAATCACACACTTGTGAATGGCTGTTTTCTTCCCCTACACCCTTTGGACATCTTCCCTCAGCTGAGCATGGGACCACTGTCCTTAAACCATCTGTGGGGCCACAGGGGAAGGGCTTTGAGGCCCAGGACCCCAGAGCAGGTATTTCAGAGGAGCCCCTGTACACATGAAACACCGTAAGGGAGGAAGCATGAAGTAGCTGGATTAGAAAACCCACAAGTAGGTGGTGCTGGCCAGACACTGCTGGACACAGCAGAACTGATCTTGAGACAGAGGGCGAGAAAAGCTGAGCTGGGAGGGCTGCAGAAAGGAAAAGCAGGAGCTTAGGTTTGACGTGTAGAGAAAAGGAGAGGCTGCGGACGGATGCAAAAGGGTTCAGTCAAAGCAACACATCAGGACAATCATCTGCACACATCCTGTGTGGCTGCAAGTGAGGCAGAGGATGCTGGAACGGATGTGGCATAATGGAATGGATGTGGCATAATGGGGTCACAAGGCAAGGAGGGACCAGGTGAAGGTTTCCACCACGGCTGATGGATGGGAAAGGCATCGTGCCCTGAAAACTCAGCGAACCTGTTTGGGTGTGAGGGCCCAGGCAGACATCCAAGGCAAAGATGAATGCACCTTGTGGCCTGTCAGGCTGCACTACTGAGTGCATGTGGCACCCTGGGCCCTGGGCAAGGCCATCACTGTCCTGACAAGTGCTCGCCAACTGTCACAGCTGTTTGGATCTTAAAAGTAATGGGAGACCAAGCCAAGGAGCTGCGAGGTTTATTGATTTTTAATTTTGTTTTCCTCTCAAGAAGCCCTTAACAAAATCTTATGGGATTGGAATTGGTTACTGCCAAGAGATCCTTGTGATGGACACAGTGAGAAATGCTAGACCAGATTAGACAAAGTGAAACGTGCCCATGAATTCGCTGCAAGGAGTGACAGACAAACCTCCAGACACAATTATTTTCCCTCTCTTCCTGCACTTCATGTTATTTCTCTAACGAAAGCTGCTTGGCAGTAGGGATTACAAGGTTTTTTGGACACACTAACAGGCAACTAATAAGGGGCTTGCTTGCTCCCCAGACAGGTGAGGAGCACGGGGCTCACCAGATGAATCGCTCAGGAGACATTTTATGGAATTGCACACACACCCTGAAACACACAACACTGTCCCCAGGAGCTGGCTCCTGCCACCAAACAACTCCCCTCTTCATCCCCAGGGGTGACTGTGCTTCCTTCTGAGCTCCTCCATTGGAATGCTGAAGGCTCTCTCCCCTCCTGGTGTGAGTTGAACCGTGTGAGAAGAGTCTCTGTCCTATTGCACTGATTACCCAGAATCAACAACACAAAAAGGTATCAGCAAACATTTAAAGCACTCTCACAGCTAGAAAGGTGATGTCTCAAATGATGCCGTTAAGGACAACAAAACCAAATGCTTTTTACTTATCTCAGCAGTGCACCCTATACAAATGCCCACTGAAAATTATAGGGAAAACGAAAAAAAAAGTGGCTCAATTGCCACTGAAATGCGTTTTGGTTTGAGGGAAAGCAGAGCAGGACAATAAATACTGGGGTTCAAGGAGGAGTCAAGGGCTCACAAATGTGTTTTGCTGGTAGTGGAGAAAGAAAAGGAAACACTTCTGTGGCCAAATTGAAATTGGCTGAGATGTCAGCCTTTGTAGAAAGTGCTATTCCTTGGGAAAAAAAAATATAAAGGGGTGCCTTAGCTGAAAGACCTCCCTCATTTCTCATTCCTTTGTGACTTCCAAATCAACTCAGGGTAGATGATAAAAGGTAGTTTTATCCAAAAAGGGAGAAGATGGGACATCTCTGCAACAGCAGCCCACTGCAGCACAGAGGGATGTGCTGTGGGGCTTTGTGGATTATTGACTCTCTGCTGCACACCACATGCCACAAAATGTATTTGTTTCACAAATCTCAGATCTGTCAAACAAAAGTGTAGTGCTCTGCACTGGCACAGAGAGAGCTGGAGACAGAGGATGTTGTTGGAGACCATATCCCTCATAAAGCAAAAATATGGGATGATTACAGGAATTGGACAGCGTCACAGAAGATGAATAAGCAAACTCCTAGTGCTTCTGGTCAGTCTGACCTGAGGAAGGACTCCTTCACCCCAAACCACATATTGTCAATTACCCTGAGCAGATGGTCAAGACAACGCTACTGGTACCTGAGAGACTTCCTATACAGCACCAGGAGCATCAGCCACGTCCCTCAGCTGTGCCCAGTTCATTCAATTCTGCCTGAATCACTCTCAAATCCACCCCAGTCCAAACCTGAGGAGGCTGCACCAAGGAAAGGGTTAACACTGACTCCAGCCTTCCCCCAGAACTGCACAGCCCTTTGCCCCCCAGCCCCAGGTGATCCCTCTTCGAGCTCCTGGGCCAGGCCACAACACACTGGGTCAGTGTTGAAGTGCTCCCATCAATTCTGGCTTTCTGAGGGGGCTGCAGGTTTCATTAGATTAATTGCTAATTAGTAGGCATCCTTGCTGATAAGTGTGAGAGCAGAAGGGCAGGTCAGGCAACAGCTCCCTTGGCTTAGAGGGCAATTCCTGACGAGGATTAGCACTGGCCTCTGTGGTTATAATTGAATTAGTGCTGCCAGGAGCCACCTTCTCCAGTGCCCCCAGCATGGTGACCAGCCCAAGGGACAGGTCTTGGCTGTATTTCCAGCCAGGACCTTGGAGTTTGCCATCAGCATCAGCCCCTGTCCAGCCACGTGCTGGTGCCATATTCATCCCCAACACCACCAGCTCACTTCACTTGCTTGGTCTGACTGGTTGCATCCCCCCTGAGCCCCAGGGGGTTTTGAGAAGCCCAAACCCACATTCCTTGCACAGGACCCCAGTAAAGTCCATGGTTACACTAAAACACATGAAAAAAGAAGGCACTGCTCCAAGCCATGGCAGAGAGCGGGTGCACTGCTCCATGCACGAGACAGCACTGAACCCCTGGGCTCCTCCCCAAATCCCTGCATCTCCTCCAGCCAGGCAGGAACTGCCAGCCACAAGTGGTGGCTCCAACATTGCCCTGCTGGAGCTGCACAGGGACAAGCAGTGTGCCAGCCAGTCCAGCTGGACCGCAGGGCTGTGACACAGAAAGGCCAGGACGATGCTGTGAGTTGGAAGATAAGCTCAGCAGCTGGGCTTGTGGAGGCATCCTCCTCTCCTATGGGAAAGTGATGCCCAACCCTTGCCAACTCCTCTGCAAAGCTTCCTATGGGAACTTTCTGGTACTGGGAATGGTTGCCAGCACAGGATTAGCAGCCTGTTGATTTAGAGGGCTTATTACAGGAGCTTAATTCTATTTTGACAGATGAAAGTAAGTCAATTACAGCTAGAAATAGCTCCGAATTTGGGTTGTGGGATTTTTTTTTTCTTCCTGTCTTCCCTTTCTGTGAGTTGTGGTATTATTTCCTTCTCTTTCTTTACCTCAAAGCCAGTGTTTTCTATGAGATGCCTCTCTGGCCCAGAGAAGCTTCTAACACAGGCACTTGGGGCAGATGTGGTACTTGCTCATTACTGTTGCCTGTGAGGCACCACTCCACTCCTCCCAGACCTCCCAGGCTGCCCTGGAGCCTCCTTGGGCTTGCTCCTTGTGGAAATGACCCCAAAACCTCTCTCCTACCCACCCCCAGCACTGACACACAACCTGAGGTGGGACAGGCAACATTCAGCAGGGACTCACTGACCCACAGAGCTCAGGCTCAGAGGTGTAGGGGAGCAGTGCTCAAAGAAATCAAGGAACATTCATGCTGGGGCTTAGAAGTGGGAGCACCAGCTACACATGGAAATTCCCATCCTGTGAGACTAACAGGGTCTAGTCAGGATCAGAGGACAACTACTGTCATAAGTCAACTCCAGCAAAAGTCACAGTCTGCCTGAACTCTCTAAATGCCTAAGGAATCACAGTCTTCCTAGAGAAATAAAGCACTGAAGCAGAAGCCTACCCCATTCCTAAGTTATTTACATGGAAGTCTCACCCTGGGGCTCTCTCTTCTTTATACCCTCCCCATCCCCACCATACCTGTGTCTCCTGTACACCTGAAGATGCAAGCAGAGAGCAGAAAGATCCCTTCATTCCCTCACAGCAAACCACCACCACCTGGTCCTGTTAATCTGATCAGCAGGACCAGAGCACATCACTCCCCTCCCAGCCAGGCTGGTACATGAGCTCCCTGCCTTGAGGACCTGCGTGAGACTTGTATGTGCCACTCAAGCACAAGGTGACCAATCTCATTGCTAGCTCAGTGCACACGTTTCTCTAGGGGAAGCCCTAACCACAGGCTGGGGAGTTACAGTGACACCCCAGGAAAGCTGGAAGACTGAGGCTTGGATATTGCTAAAAGCCTTCACACTCAAAGAGCACAGTGCGGAGTCCCTGTTCACAAGGTGGTCTCCAGTTCTTATCTAGAGACCATGCACCACTCCTCAGGGTCTGCAGAAACAACTTGCACTGTTTTCCTCCAGCACAAACCCAAGGATCTCTCTCCAGCTCAGGAAACCCTGGCTCAGAGCACACCAGAGAGGCTCTCACCCTCGGACAGCGTGCAGCAGGCGCAGCGAGGGGTAGGCAGTCCTGACGTTGATGTGGTGCTTCAGGATGAGCTCATTCACCCACTCTACTCGCTCCTTGCCCCCCTTGGCCATGAAGGCTGGGATCCAGAGGATGCTGCCGTTGAGGCTGTGCAGGCGCTGCAGCAGCTTCTCCCTCCAGGTCTCGTTCACCAGGTCCTCGAAGGCGCGTTGGATCACCGAGGGGTTCATGGTCACCAGGTCTGTCTTCATGCCCACGTCCTGAGAGTACTCCTGGACAGGGGCCAGGTTGCACCTGCAAGGGGAAACACCCAACAGCCCTGTTCAGTGGACTGAGAGAGGGCAGTGACAGGCACGAGGGGGGTGTGATGCCAAAAGCCAGGGCTGGTGACAATGTGCCCATCTGCCCTCGCTTTTGGGAGGAAGAGGAGGGAAAATGATTCTCAGCAATAAATCGGTGATGATGAGCTGTCTCCATCTCAGGCCCCCATCCCTCGGCATGATGGCATGTGCACATGTGCCCCTCTGGGACAAGGCTAATGTCAGCCATAACTGTGGTGCCTCGTCAGTGGTTTGTAGCAAGCAGCAGCTCTTCTGGTGCCGCTCAAAAATAACATCAGCAACAAACCTCCAGTCTTTGCTCCCATGGCAGATTTGAGACAGAACAGCCTTTTCCACTCAAGGAACGTGCTTGCCTCTTGATTCCAGCCCTGCTGGAGTAACATTCTCCCAAATGCCTTTTCTCCTCCTGGCGAGTCTCTGCAAACAGCAGACCTGGTGGCACCGGTGGTGATAATGACACCAGCAGGAGGGGGATGCTAGGACACGGTCACCACAGGGCCTGGCTGCCTGGAGGCTGTGACCCTCAAAAAACACCTCTTTCTGTGGTGTTCAGTGGTGCCTCCTCTCAGGGTGTACATGTGGACATGGGCCATGGGCCATGAGCTCCTGTGTCACACCAGCATGAGGGCTGAGGGCCTGTGGGACAAACTGCCAGCCAATCACCCTTGTTAGAGAGTGGTTTCCTACAGCTCCTTGAGGAGGGTAATCTGTGTCTGTGCCACACACATGGCACAGGGCAAATGGCACCGGGAGCCAGCTGACGGGGGGATGCAGAGAGATGCTCCCCCAGCATCCAAAAACCAGAGGGTACCCATGTGTTTGCACACTGAGTGCTCTGCTGTGGTGTTTGACAGTGAAGTTACAGTATTTAACGAGCAGGAATTGCATCCTAACCATCTGCCTTGATAATCAGCCATTATTACTGTTTTCTCTACTTTACAGACGGGGAAATTAAGGGAATGGTGGGGAGAAAATCCAGCTGCTGGCATGGGGGCCCTTTGATGGACTCATTGCAGGAGTAAATTCACTGAAAATAAACATTGGACCTGTATCCTGGACACAGACCCAACCACTGGTCACTGCCAACCCTGCTGAAAAGGCTGCCTGGATGGAGCAAATCTTCCTCAGGAAATGCAGGTTCCAGGAGTGGCTTAGACAACCTAAGGTGGGAAGTGTGTCTGTGCCAGACCTGCACTAGCACATGGCTGCGGAGAAGTCACTCAAAATCCCCATCCTCACATCCAGAAAAGCTTTTCTCCTGCAATTTTGCTGCCTGACACGAATGCCCCTCACTAAACTTTGCCAGACCACAATAAGCAGTTTATCCCTCTGCTCACTCGTGTTCCACTTGAGGAAAACGCTCTGTCCCCTGTGGAGGGGCTGGAGCTGCCAGCAGCCAGGCAGCTGGAGCAGCAGGGTGTGAGCAGGGTGCAGAGGTGACATATCCTCATTCCCACGTCACACCAGCACCGCCTCTGTGAGCTGCTGATGGATTGGCCTGTCCTCATAATAGACTCACCAGAAAACAAATGTCTACACATACATAAATCATTCGTGGATTCCACAGCCTCTCAGCTAACAGGGGCAGCGGGCTGGGAGGGCAGGAGCTCCTCCTCTCCACTTCAGACACCTCCAGTAGTGAATTTGGTGTGTCCCAGCAGGGCTCAGGATGTGCTGCTGCAGGTCCTTGGGGCAGTGCAGCCGCAGGGACAGCAGTGGTGGGGACAGAGGGGACACAGGGCATCGTGTGGTGCATCCTGTACTCAAGGGTGGAAGTGATTTGGGGAAGAATCAGGTTTGTGAGAGCCCAGGATGGGGTTGGGGTTAGGGTTTGTTTGCAAGAGGGCAAACCTGAGAGAAGAGGAGGTTGTGGGGGGTTAATGGTGCACCATGAGAAGAGATGAGGTGCACTTGCAAGAACACATGGGGAGCACTTGGAGATAGATGAGTGGAAGGGTTTGCAGCAGGACACTCGCATCAGTGAACTCTATGGGACTGTGAGGCCGTGCTCCCCCAGGTGACCAGGACCGCAGCCCCTTGCACTGCTCCAAAGGCATTGAGGCCCCCGTGGCTGCTCTGTGCTGCAGGGAGCAGTCCCCTCATACCTTATGACGAAGCTGTGAGCGTCGATCTCGGGGCCGCAGCCGCTGCTGAGCAGCACCCCCGAGTTGCCCACGATGGCACAGGTGGGGAACTGCTTGCCCTTGAGGGGAGAGGTGCGGGGCAGCAGCTCGTACAGGTTCTGTGAGACGTTCATGGTGCTGTCCCTGTCAAACACGTAGTGGATGATGTCCCCCGGCTTCAGCGTCCCCTTCAGCACTGAAATGTCCTTCTCTGCATCCAGGAACTTCAAGATCTGTTTCCTGAGGGAAAGGGAAGAAAACAGCCTTATCAGGTGAGGTACAGAGAACTTGGGTGAGAGACATAAGATGAGCTCTTGCCTCCTGGCTGCTCTCACTCTCTGGCCTGTCCCTCTGACCAATGCTCTCCTTACACTCAGCTTACAAAAGGATATCTCCATCTCGCTGCCTGCTCTCTCTCCACTCATTCCTGCCCGGGGCAGGGTCCCGTAGTCAGCCCATCATTACTGAGGGTCCCTAAGTTTACCCGGGGAAGAAGGTCTCCTTCCCTCTGTGACCCATCACCTGCACACATAAATTCCACTTGCCCTGAGGAACAGGGGCTCAAGTGCTCCTTGTTTCGTCGTTGCCAGGCCAGCTGGTTCAGCTGGGAATTCATTTCCAAGCGATTGCTTACAGATATGAAGCCTAGCTCAGCAGGAGATAAGTCTTTTTATTTCTTCCTTGACTTCTTTAGATGATACACGGAGGCAATTTGCCAGCTTGCACCGGAGAGGACCAAATCTGTCTCTTGTCCTATAGGTAATTACCAGTACCTGATCTTCAAAGAGAGTGTCTGGTTGTGTCTCCATTTGGATGAGGCTGGTTTAATGTTGTGCTTAATGCTTTCATTACTTCTGTCAACAACAGCTGGAGACGAGGAGTCATTTATTACTACTTCAGCTCTAGAGAAAAGAAAGTCGGGGAGAGGGAGACAGAATCCGTTAGCATCCCAATGGCACTTCTAATCACCATCTTCAGCTCTGGCTGCTGGAATTCAAACTTCACCAGAAAAGCAAAATTGTAGTTATTAGCTAAACAAGAACTGAAAGCCTGTTCGTATTCTGCTACTCTCAAGGAGGCAGACAGAGGTCCTTAAACACCCGCTTGCTTCCACGAACACAGACTGACAGCCAGGCACAGCTCCACAGAAAACACACTATTACACACTGAGCTGCAGGAAGGCATGCACAAAAACCCACACACTGACAGGCTGACGGATGGGCACTTGCAGACAACACACCCCAATGCCCCCAAAATTCACCAAGAAACTTCCTAGCCAAGGCTGCTGTGCTGTTGCCTTGTGGTCACATACGGACATCCCAAAGAGGAGCCAGGTCAGCTCCTGGAGAAGATAAAAATCCTCGTCAGAGAGGAGCAACCCTCTCTTCACCCAAATTAATTCAGCTGAGCTGCTGGGTGCTGCTTGTGAGACTGGGCTGTGAGCATCCTGTACTAAAGAGGGGCAGGCTGGCATCCCTATCACCTGTTCCAGACCAAGAAAGGAGCAGCAGCCAGAGATGATCACTGGGAGACCCCAGAGTTTAATCCCTGCTCTAAGAAGCAAATCAGCCCCAGCACCTCTGTGCCATTTAAATCAAACTGCATGAGTTGAAGGAGCCTCCAAATATTTGGTTCCAGCCAGCTGCCCTCCAAAAAAAAAGCCAAGCATCTCATCAAGAAGCTGTGTGTGTCTCTGCAGCCCTGAAAAAGCCTTCACACTTCAGAGCACTCTGAAAAATACACAGCCAAAGCACTTGCTATCAGCTAAAGGGGATCTCCCTCTCTACTGCAAAGGGCTTTTTCTAGCTGGGAAATGCTTTGTAAATAAATGCATTTGTATAAAGCATGTAAACCCCAAGGAGGGAGCAGAGTGAGAGATGGGGCAGAGGTGGTGGCCCAGGCTCATGGACAAGCATCCAGCTCCTGGGATTGTATCTCCAGCCCACGGAAAGAGCTCCCCAGGACACACAGTGGCTCACACTGTATAATGTTTCAAAAAGGCAAGGAAATGTGTTTATAAATGCTGGCTGCCAGGGTCCTGGTGTGTGTGTGTGTGTACAGTACCTCTCCAGAGGCTGCCAGTCTGTTGGATTTGTTTGCTTCTTGCATTTTGCTGCATCACTCATGTCTTGGAAAGCTTACCTAGAAGGTGTCAAAAATCATAGTGGAAGTAGGGTAAAGCAATCCTGGGAATAACTATGATTTTTTTGGTTTTGTCCATTTTCTGTGTTTTGATCACAGGTGGTGACATCATCACAGAATGATATCACTCTTTCTTGCATGGTGTCACTAAGCTGTTCAAACGTGCCACTTGGCAATGCTGGGCTGACAGGGAATCATTGTAAAAAGAACACAGAGGGACACTGAATGGCACTGGGATGCCAGGGAATGACTCTGCCATGGAGGGATGCACTGCAATAAAACTGAATGGAGTTCTGATCCTAAACACACTGATCTCTCCTCTAATAGCACTTAAAACTATGGAAAATAGCAACTCTATCACTGACTTATTTTCACAATAAGTAACTCTCATTCTCTCAATCACCGCAACTTCCAGATCCTTGGTTATTTGCAAACGATTATTGCACTGAGCTGGAAGAAGGAAGGGGAGAAATGATTAAGAAAATGCAAAGCAGAAGTGAAAAGAAACAGATACATTTGCCAAATAAGAACAGCACTATCCAGCAAAGAGGAGAAGCAGATTAATAGCTGCCTTACAGCAAAAACAAATGAACACAAAATCTAATTTACAAACCTATTAGATTTGCTATGTAAGCTGTTCACAGCTGATCTGATTGTACCTCTGCCTCCAGAACTCCTGCAAGACAAAGGAAATGCATTATTTATAAATCCAGCTCCTTTTTGCCAAGCATTGTTCAACAGTCAAGAGATCCTGCTCTGAAGGGCTCTGAGCAGAGGCACTGCCGCTGCCATGCCACCTGTGTCCCACCCCATCCAGAAGGGAGATGTCCTGATGCCTCTGAAGGGCTTTTCATCCATTGTCACCACCGCCCTGCTGTGACCGTGTCATCATTCTGGCAAAGAACGCCCCGAGCCACCCCAATTAATAATACCTGTGTGATCTTACACCATCACAGACATCTGGTCTCGCTGCCACAGCTGCATTAAATACAGCTCTACTTCTCTTTACGAGTCAGGTGCTAGCAGTGCACAGAGAAGCTCTCCTCCATCTCCAGGCTGCCAAGGGACTTTCCCTGTCCTTTGCAGGTAGGGACTGAACTGAATGATCTGGACAGGATTCTCAACACTGTCTTCACCTGGGCTTTTAGTTGAGAACATCCAATATCTCTATTTTATCCAGATTGAATAACTAGCCTCCTGGTGACTTGTGGAGACCTCCTAGTGTACCTTCTCCCCGCTCCCAGGGACCCAGGCCAGACCCAGAGCTCCATTCCAGCCCACTCCAACCCTGTGAGAACCTTCAAGCCCACTTATCCCTACCTTTGGTGTAACTTGGCTGAAGCTACAAGGCCAACTCACCACAGCCATTCACATGTTGGAGCTGAGACCTGAAGTGACAGCAGTGTCACTCCCACGGCCTGACACTACCACACAAGGACAGATGTCAGACCAGTCTGAGCAAGAGCTGTGGGAATGAACAGCCAAAGTTTTCAGCACCTCTGTGATGCTATGTTGAAGAACAGGTTGGACCAAACCCCTTCAGAAACACCATTCACACGAGCTGTGAATCGTCACTTAAAAATAAATACATACAAGTATCAGTCTGCATCTAGTTGGCTGCAGAGCCCCTTCTTGCTTTAGCTTGCTGTTTTCAAAGGGGGCACAAAGAACAAGCCACCCACCTTGTGATGTCAAGGGAGCTGGGCTCCCAGTCAGGCACATTTTAACTGCTATGTACTCATTGCTCTGTTTTATTGTTCCCATTGCAAAGATATCCCAATGAGCACACTCATAAAGAGAACCAAATTCTCTTCCAGCAGAAATATTGCTACCCAGAAATATATACCTTAATGAAAATGTATCTCAGGAGAATGTATTTCTACCAGTTCTGAAAAAAAATCCCAAATGCATTAGACAAAAAAGAAAGAGCGTGTGTGAGCGTGTTTGGTGCCATTAAAAAGGATTTTCAGACTCGCGGGATGCGACATAAATCCCCTCATTAGGCTGAGCACAGGCCTCTGCACCACATAACATCAAACCCTTGGAAATGCCACGATGGCTTTCCCTTCCCTCTCTCCTGCCAGAGACCATCCACGGCCAAGTCGGAGCGATTCCTGCTCCGGCACTCTCCTCTTCCCTTTGACAGACCTGAAAGCCTGCGAGCTGTTTCATTTTTTGGTGCATCAAGGGAACAGCAGGACTGGCTCATTCCTGGAGCCTACTGGCATTTAACAAGCCTCCACATTAATGGGGTTCACGGCGGGGTGTGGGAGCAGACTGGATTAGTGTGCAAACCACGCACCCGCTCAGAGACATCTCCTCTGAAGGAGCCTTCCAAATGGGATTCACACTCCTTCACACTTGCTGTAGGACAGACAAAGACTAGAGAAAGAAATGTTATTTTTCCCTGAATATGTGCTGGTTCACAATCTCTGTGAAAGGAAAAAAGGGAAATTAGGAAGTAGAGAAGACTATTCCCTAGGTGTTAGTTCCCACCTCATCCATGTTTTGTGGCTGCAGCAGGAAGGATTCAGAGCATCAGAAGGTATTTATCCAGTCTGGCTTTACATGCCCCCAGCGACAGGTCCGTGTGTCTCCTCCTGAACTGAGGCAGGTGTTGGGGCTGGAGATGCTGGACATGAGGAAGACAAGTCAAGAGCACCTCTCCCAGCTGCCTGTGTGCAGCCTGGTGGGGAAGGGGACTGGCTGACAGCTGAGAACCCCTCAAGGACAGTGTCAGGGGTTACCCTTTCCCCCTCGCACACTGTGAAAAGCAAAAATATTGCAATGCAACACAGAGGCACAAAGTGTTCTGCTGTCATTAATGAATACAGAGGGTGCAGCTCACTGGTGGAGGAGAGCAGGGCTATCTCACCATCCTCCCATGGCACTGGGATCACGGCTCTGCTGGCCAGCAGCAGACACGATGCTCTTGTGGACACCTGAGATGCTGGCAAAGACTGCTCCCTGTGCCAGCCCTGGTTTGTCTCTCCAACACAGGGAGACCGCTCAAAGCTGAGACATGATACTTGACTGAAGATCTGAGCTGGTTTAGTGAATCTTAAAATGCTCAAAACTGTCAGTCTTTTGGTGCTTTGTGTGCCACACTACAACTTCAGGGCGTTTTCC
>NW_008239758.1:7050651-7052404 GCF_000691975.1 Corvus brachyrhynchos | reverse complement strand
TTTTCCCCACAATCTCCCTTTGCACAGTGGAAGGCAGCGTGTGCTGTAGGATGTCATGGGGTGTGTGGCCCTGTCCAGCCATCCTGCTCAGCTCAGCCCACTGGTGGGTCCCAGCCAGACAAACCAGCTGCTCAAAACACCCAGAACTGAGCCAAGCACAGTATTTTCCAGGGTCTGCCATACTTCCTTACTGACACAGGCAAGCCAGTACCCCTGTATGCCTTCGCTTCCCCCACCTGAGAAGAGGAAAGCATTTAGAAATGGAGGGTACTAATTAAGAAGCACATGTTAAAAAAAAAAACAAGTTAAAAAGAACCCAGTCCATTTTATTATACCTTCCTGAGCTGGAGCTTCAAATCTCTTTGCTTCAAAAGGCAAAGACCAACCTCGATTAAAATAGCACAGATAGCATTGATTTTGAAAAGCTTTCTAGTGCTACACTGTGTTTGGATTGAATTGCCTTATTAATCTAGTTGTTATCAGTTTGATTGTATAGCCAGCTCCACAAAGTACCAACCTGCTTCCTAATCCTATTATTTACAAAACATTTTTCTTTGGGCTTCTGTTGGGATGTTTTCCAGTGATAAGTTGCATCTATATGTGCTAATGCCATCTTACTGACTTAGCCATCTTTTCTCATTTCTGCCGAGATTTTCAAGCTGCATTGCCACTATCTAGGATATTATATAGGTCAAAAACATTCTGTGCTCAGATGTAAAGTGACACTGATTCATATATCAGAGGATATAAAAGAAAAATTATCTTATGGTTCAGGTCCAAATTTTCTTGGATGAATAATTCCTGACAAATCAGGTATGCAAAGACTCTTCTATTCACCCCCTGTGAATGGGCCTGTTTAGGGTTTTTGCTTCCCTTTTCATCGCTTCCCGCCTCTTAAATGCTTCTCTTAATTGTTGCTAGGAAAGTCTGGTCTCGCTTCGAGCAATTTCGACACGTGAAATCAAAGCTGCTTTGACTGAACAAGTAGGTCACAGAGCCTCGTTGGGCGAGCGGATCTCTTAAGAGCAGACTTCACGTGTCCATGTTCCCAGGCTCACAAATTAGAAAATGTGTTTTCCATGGGTATTTTCAATGCCCACCCCCAAGTCCTGCTTCCCCCCAGCCTTTGTGGCAGGCACAGGAAGCGGGCACAAGAGACAGGAACTAACTGGAAATTTCAGCCATACCCAACCACCCCCTTCATAGACTGTAGAATGATGTGGGTTGAAAAGGACCTTAAAGATCATCTCGTTCCAACCCTCCTCCATTTAACCACATTTGTGAAGCTCATTCCTGGTAGAACAAAACCTCTTCCTCTTCCTGACCTTGGGCAACCCAAGTCCTCCTCCTCTCTCTCCTCCACATAAAAGTTAGGTAATAGTCCCTTGGGGGATTATTAAGCTGAATTTATCCACCTGAATTCCTCAGGAAGAGAGTTCAGAGTGCTGCAATTTTTACCTGAGGGGTTCAAAAGATTAACACCTACTAATTAGGTTTTCACAACCTGCTTTTATGTTAGGTGCATTTTATGATCCTTGTTTTACAGCTGGGACACTGGGGGTGAAGCAGCTTGGCCCTTAACACCAAAAAATGAGTTCCACAAGCCAGAAGCAGGCACTGTGAGCTTCCAGAAGACCTGTCCTCTTTAAAATGCTGCTCTTTACCTGCTGAGAGCGGGTATGGCTCTTGCTGGGTGAGAGGACCCAGGGGACCACGGGAATTGATCTGCAAAGGTTTCACTGGGCCAAGAAGC
>NW_008239758.1:7039982-7049864 GCF_000691975.1 Corvus brachyrhynchos | reverse complement strand
AATAGTCTCCTAAGATGGCTGCAGACTGTGCCCATTAAGGCAGTCTGTATCTATTTAAAAAAAAAAAATTACCACCTATATTTACTTTGCTTTTTAAAGACTGCTCTGATGTTTTCCTCAAGATCAGAATTGCTGTTTTCTATCTGAGGAGCACATGAGCATGATGCCAGGCCTGGCTGGAGACCACCCACTGTCCTCGCAACCCAGGGGCTCTCCCTGAGGCAGCCAAGTGTGGAGGGGATGCAGAGCAGGATGTTCACAGCCCCTCTGCAGGATCCTGTGTTGTGGCCAGCAACCCAGTCACTGCAACTAACAGTTCTGGGGAAAAGGATACACTGCCCAGCCACTGGAAATGAAGATATAGATGGCTTTCCTCCTCCCAAACTTTATAGATCTGTTCCTGCTGTTTTTTTCTGTGAAATATGGATCAGGACACAGGCTTCAATCCTCCCTTCCCCTTCCCTGAAATTCAGGGTTTGTCTTGAGAGCAGCACAGCAGCAAACGCATTTCAGGGCTTTTGGGGAAAAACTGTCACATTTCCAAGTTGTCTGTGAAAGAGAAATAATTGGCTTCCAAATGCCAACCTGTCCAGCCCTACCCTGCAGGGTGGACAAGCAAAGGTATCCCAGGAGCCCAAAGTGAGAAGAAACCAAGGCCAGAATACGAACCAGGATTCCTTGGGTTTTGTGTCCTGGCTTTCCATCAGCACATCAAGGTGTGGCTGAAAAGATGGAAAAAGGACACATTCATTGCTAAGTCCCCTTGTGGGCTTCTCACTAGACACTCAAGTGGTTACTGTGGGGTTTAGGTCAAAATCCACCCAAAACCATCAAATGCTCTGCTGTTCCAAGAGAGACAAATTCAAAGAGGAAGGGCTGGTTAGCCCCACATGTAAATCAACTTGCAAATCAGAAACAAAGGCCAAAGCTAGATGAGAAGCGATGGGATCAGAGATGCATTTCTGAACCTTGAGATCCTGCACTCAGTCTCCTGGCACTGCTCCCCCCTCCAGGAACGCCGCTCTTTTATTTCTCTTTCCTGCATCCCATCTCATAACACACTGGGGGAAGCTGGGACATCAGACCCTTACAGATCATTCCTGTAACATTTCACCAGTGTCTTCGGAGGCTTTCATCCCAGGATGTGGAGGAGACTGTGATGAAGAGAAGTGGTGGTTGCTGAGTGGTAGCTGTGGTACCCACACTCCCCAGGTGAGCAAAGGGATTCACTGGGAAGACATTTCTAAAGCAGTTGTCTGCTAGGATGGAAGATCCTGCAATACATCTCGATGAGATGTTCGAAATCGCACTTCCATGTGTTTAAAAAATCTCACTTGATTATATTGTCACAGCTTGGCAGCCCAAGTGTCAAAAACTTCCTAAATATCAGGTGCCATTTTTAGTGTTCCAAGCTTAATTCTACCGAGTCATACAATCACATTTGGGAAAGTGTGCCCATATTATGGCTTTCAGAAGCACCACCTGGTCCAGCTGGGGTCCCAGTGCAGGTCTGGTACATGAGGTGCAGCCAGCCTGGCAGTGCAGCATCTTCCAGCAAGCACCAGTAAGGCACCAGCCAATGGCCTCACTGTTGCTCATGCCATTTGTCATGGGAAATGCAGATTTGTCAGTCCCATGCAAAGCAGCCCTGTAAATTTGGTCACCTCCTCCCACACCCCAACCCCACCTCTACAACATCACCCATCCTGCAGGCTCCTTCCTGGGACCACAACAGGATGGGAAGGTCGGGGGTGCTCAGCATCCCTGCCTGTCAGGTGGTGACAGTGGCTCCACATCAGCTCCTGAGTAAATGTGAGCAGGGTTTGACCCTGACATCTCTGTCTGGCTGCAAGTCACGGTGTGTAATCACTGCAAGTGTCTGCTGAGGACACAATGGAATGAAGACACATGAGTTTGCAAACAGACAGCTATTGCTTAATAAGGAGTATGCCAATTAGTCTGAAACACTTATGAGACAAAACCAGTGACAAATAAGCAGGAACAGACCAGCTCAGCGTGGCAGCCTGTCACCAGGACACTGCTGGGGGTCACTCTGCACTGGGATAACCAAATCCCTGTCCCTGCCTTGAGCTCTGGGCCCAGCCCAGTTTGTGCTTTTCCTGAAGCAGAAAAGTGCCTCTCGCACCTGTGGAGTGCAAGCTCTCACATCCACATGCATTTGCCATAACGTCAGCATGTCCTGACTCAATCACCTCAAGAAGCTCTTGTTTTATCACTGCTCTAAGGACAAAATATTCACATGCTCACAGGGCTCAAATGTCAGACACTTCTCTTCTCCCCACCCTGCATACTGGCAGGACCTTATTCCCTACTTCATCTTTAAAACATTACTCCTGGCATCAGCTCTTTTTCTCTGGCTGTGTTAATGAAATAGCCAGCAAAGAAACAGACACTGAAGCAGGCAAAAAGGATGCAGTGAGGGGCTTGGGACTGGGCAGTGCGTGTGTTTGTGTATTTTGTGCATGTTCGTGTAATTTATTTCCCTTCTGGAAGGGAGAAGGTAAAAACCCCAAGAGCCCAGGGAAGACCCAGGAAGTAGCTGAGACAAAAGCCTCACTCCTTACAAAACATGTCTACACTACACATTTGTCCTGAGATAATTTTTTCTAACAGAGCAGAGCTCTCAGGGAACACAAAGAGCAGGGCATCAGTCTTTCAGCAGAACCTGTCACCCTGAGCATCTGTGTCCCAAAAGCCAGAAATCCCAGTGGCTCCTGCAGCATCTTGGATGCCACATACCTTGGGAAATGGTACAACATGAAACATTATCACATGGGGCTGTGGGCCCTTGGGCTTATCCTCCTACAGCCCTCTCATCTCTTTTCCCAGTGCTCTGTGCAGCATACTGGAATACTGAAGGTCTCATGTGGTATCTTCTTTCACTGTTGATGTGGATGCTGAGGACCTCTCCTGGGCAGAGACATCCTCCTGGTGCAGTTCTTCTGTATGAGCATCCTCAAAACAACATCTGGTGCCTACACAAAAAGGGCTGGGAGTGCTTGGGTGAGAGCTACACCCCACAACCAGCAACGGAGCAGTCCCAGGGCCTTCAGAGGGATGTAGATCCCAGATCATAATGTCAAGTTGACAAATATTGAAGAGCCCATAGTGTTTTCAGAGCTTGACCTCCTCTCTCCTCCCCTGCTCACAAAGCTACACCATGGAAATCCAGGCAGCAGTAAGAAGTTTAATTAACACATGAGTTCTGATAAACTCACTGATATTCATGTATCAGTGAGTTTATCAGACTTCATATAAACTTCTGATATTCCTGAAGGTGCTGGCAAAGCCTGGGCTGGAGGTGTCAGGTCACAGAGTAAGAACCATCCTTGGATTCAGAGCTGCCAGACACACAGGTGATACCTGGAGCCCACTGGGATGCTGTTTGACTGAGGATGCCTTGAGAGCACTTCAAAACTGTGACAAAATGTGCTTTTCAAAGCAGCCCTGCCTGTGAAGAGCGCTGCTCAGGGAGGGACAGCGTGCTCAGCATGCAGACATGAGCCTGGGGTGGGGTTTGTGTTTGTCTGGGATATTCCCAGGGGGTTTCTGCATGCAATAACAAGGACTTGATTTGCAGTAGCAAGAAGTATTCAGACTTAAGTTTGGAAAGAGCTCTCAGCCCACACCACTGTCACTGCCCTGGCAGGTTTCAGCAGTGCTGTGCCCATTGCCTTGGCTCAGCCCTTTCACTTCCCAATTGGAGCCAGTGCTGCTGCTGTTGATGAAGATGCATCTCCCAAGGCTGCCACCACCATCAAGGCTGCTGCCTGCCAAGACAAGGATTTACAGTACAAATGTGAAGAAAAAGGAACTGTAAAGATACTCTTCTTTTTTTCTTTTCATTTTTCTTTCTTTTTCTATTGCACTGTGAGGGACTGAGCAGCTGACACCAACTCTGCCATGGTGTTTGCTGGAGGACACCTGAAACTCTGCACCTCCAGTGAATTTACTTTGTCAGGGAACTTCCTTGTTTCCTGAGGCAACTGGGGATGGAAACCAGAGAAATGGCAAAATAATTACTGTCTAATGTTGTACTTTGGGCTTATTTCTTGCTGCTGAGGATGACCCAGGCCCAGGGAAAACAAATGAAGGAGGCAATTAGAAGTAGTCTGGTTTGGAACAACTGGTTTTTACAGCAACTGTGCCTGTGGATGTATTTAAGTAATGCTATTCTCAAGGATGAAAAAGCAAAATACCTGTAGAATCACAGAATTATAGAATCATATAGATTAAAAATATCCTTTAAGATCATGGAGTGCAACAATTAACCCAACACTGCCAAGTCCAGCACAAAACCATGTTCCTAAGAGCCACAGCTACACATCTTTTAAATACCTCCAGGAATCATGACTCCACCACTTCCCTGGGCAGCCAGTGCCAATGCTTGTCAGACCTCTCCGTGAAGAACTTTTTCCTACTACCCAATCTAAACCTCCTCTGGTGCTACTTGAGGCCATTTCCTCTTGTCTTATCATTAGGACAGCCTGAAAGCTCAAGGAAAGATAAAGGCACTCCTGTTAAATACTTCTCCTGGAAGATCAAAAGCCCATCTGCCACGAGAGAGAAAACTGACCCCTTGAGTTCGCCCATGCCTGGGAAAGGCTGGGGGGGCTGGTGATGCCTGGGAAAGGCTGGGAGGGGTGGTGGCAGTGGCAGGATCTGCTGTGTCACTGCTGGCCGAGGTCCCAGGGCTTGGCTGGCATTGCACAGAGGAGCAGCGCCGGCACTGCTGAGGCTGAATCGCTGAACTCACCGTTAGCTGCTCAACAAGCCTTCGCTAAACGAGCCAACACTCGCAGCTCCTTGCTCTCTGCTGGGACAGAAGGGCTTCCTCTGCATTCCCAACTGGAATTGTGCACTTGCAGGGTTAGAGGTGGGACACAAAAAGGAAACTTGAAGCACTTCTGGGAACTGCTTTGTTGTCTTCACTGCTCTGGTCGCATGAACTGGCCTGGCTACAGCAGTACTGCATCCAAGATGGGCTGGCTGGTGATTTGCATCCTCCTGCCACAGCGCTCCTCACCAGCAAGCTCAGAAATTCCCTCCTTGGTGGTCTTACAAGCTGCTACACACAACTGGACTGAGAAGTAATTTTTCAACAGATGCACCTGAAATCCCTTAGGTTATGCTCCCAGCACTGGGTTTTCTTTTTGTTCCACTGGCTTGCTTGGGGGTCTGTGAGTGCTTCCCATCCTGCTGCTCCCAGCCGTCCCTGCAGGTACCACTGCTCCTGACATTCCCTCAGAGCTCAGCTTAAGAAAACAAGCTGTGGACATTCATCTCCTTCAGCCTGCTCCAGGCAGGAGAACAGAGGTTTGGATATGTCTTTGTGGCAGCCTGCCCTGCTCCTGCAGGGCAGCAGGAGGTGAGGGAGTGTTTCATGGGGAGCACAGCCAACCTGAAATGGGCTGCTTGTGCTCCGGTTATTGTCAGAAGACTTGCAATCAAAGCCTACCCTGAGTATTTTGTTACTCAAATCAGTGCTCCAACATTGCTTTTATTTTCCAGCCTGATGTGTCAGGGAGCTTTTATTAGAGCCCTACCATACCCAAGGAGTACAAAGGTCTCCTTTGGCTCCATTTTTATGAATACTTCCAGGATGTCTGGGGGCTCCTGTCCTGCGGAAAGCTATTCCTCCTCCAGCCTAACCTGGACAATTGTTGGCTTGTGCACACCCACTGTGTGAGCGCACAAAAGCTCTTGTTGATAGAATGCAGCACTTTCTCCAGCAAAACTTTCTGGTGGAGAGCAAGTCTTAGACTAACTCTGGGCTAGGAGCAGTAAATCACAGCCTGGAAGACGTAAGCAGGACATTTACACCCCATGGACCAGCCCTGACAAGGAGCATTACGACTACAGCCCGCTACAGACCGCTCATAGCAAGCGCAGCAGCCTCCATAAAGGACACAAAATCTCTCTTCCCGAGCCTTTGAAAGGCAGGCCTTAGAAAAGGGCACATGAGGAGAAAGTGCCAATTTACTGACAAGCTCCCAGGCAGGCAGGCCAGCAATATCAGAGCCTCCAATTCGTCACTTAGAGAGAGCAGAATATAACTCCTCTTGTAATCAGGATGGAAAGGCATGTGGTCTGGGCTAGCAGGGAAAAGGTTGACTCATATTAAGACCAACCCATTACCAAGTGTCAAGTGCTCCCTAAGATGGCTCAGACGCTAATTCGAGAAGTCACCTGGTGGCAGCGGGTCACCAGCTCCCTCTACAGACAATCAGGACACAGCCGGACCCCTGCAGAACTGCAATAGCAGGCGCAGAATAACAAAGAGAATCCCCTTAAACCGGAGCAGAATTTTCCTCCTCATCACCGGCAATAATCACCCCACTCGATGCCAAGCCCTTTGTTTTCCTCTGCGGGGACAAGTCCGTCCCGCTCCCCTATCCCGGTGCGGATGAAGAAATGGCTGCGATGGCATCAGCGCTCCCCAAGACAGACGGGAGCGTGTCTTTTGTTTCCTTCCAGCGAGACAAAGAGCGGGAGCGGTGCATGGAAGCACAGGCGCCACCGGGCTGCAGGAAAAGTTCAGCAGCCCGGAACCAGGTGGCTGTTCGGAAACAAAGTGCCAAGACCACTCACCACAGCAATACTTCACGGTGCAGCACGCGGGGGGGGGGGGGCGGGCGTGCCCTGCCCCGCCAGCATCCTACCAGCATCCCACCGGCATCCCACCAGCATCCCACCGGCATCCCACCAGCATCCCACCGGCATGCCACAGCTCTGCCGGGCACGAGACCCGAGCCACACACCCGTAGGTGACACGTCCAGACACAGACAAGGATGTAGCAGGGGCAAAACCCGAGCACAGGAACAGGCTAAGCAAGAGCGACGCAGCATCAGGAGCAACAAACTGCTGAATTTTCATCCTTGCCCCAAACACCTCTTTGTTTCAGCATCTCCTGGCTGTGGGAGGTGGTATAAGGATGTCTAGAGGAGTGAGATGGGACTGTGTAGGGCACAAACGTCTTCCTCAGAAGCCTTTGGCAGGCAGAGCAGCTCCAGCTGCCCTCAGCTCCTACCTCCCTTCACCTGCGATGCGGGGAACTTATTGTCCAGAGAAACAGCATGGCTTTGGGTTTTTTGTCCTTTTGCCAGTAGTATAATATACTCTCTTACCTTTTACCTAATGAACATTCTGCGTTTTCTTTGGGAAATTTCTCAGTGTTTGTAGGTGAGAGAAATCTGCCCCCTCCCACCCTGCTGCCACCCGTACGAGGTACGTTCTTCCAAAGACAATCCAAATCACAGGCAGGGGGCAGGGTACGTGTGGAAGTGGGCAAGCTGTTCGCTCCTCACAGTAATTAGAGAGTGTTTTGATGCCAAGGAAAAAGAAGAAAAGAGTGGCACCTGCCTGTGTTTCCCAGCCCCCCTCAGTGCCACGAGCCTGCCAGGGGACAGCTGGGCAGCTCCTTCCTTCCCTGCTGCACTGACCAAAGCGAAGGTCTGTGGGGTTGTGAAGGAGGATGCTGAGCCACACAATCCAACAGCCGAATATTCCTGGTGTGGGGGAAAGCTGCACAAATTTACAGCATCTCCCAAACCTCACAGAGAGGAGCTGTTCCCTCCTGGACACACAGAGAGCTCCTGGAAAACTTTGGAAGGGTCCCTTCTCTACACTGCTGTGCATTTTTGCTGTCACACAGTTCCCTTTACCTACAGGACCTGTTAACAAAAAATGCTATTATGTGGCTCCCAAAGTTGAAAACCCTCTGTCATCCCCTGACCTACTGCAGACACTCTGTTTTTTCATGTCACCCCAGCAATCCATTTCAGCCAGGTTGGAGCATCGTGTTCACCATTCCTGGCACCATGGCAGCACACAAGGATGAAGTGCCCTTTGTGCCAGGCTTCTGTACAAGGTGAGCTTTGTTTGGTCCCTTACTATGTTTGGGATGCAGGAGCTCATCAAACCCAAAGCGCTCCAGAGATGCAATGGGGAGTGTGTGGGAGAGGACAAAGCAAGAGAAAGGTTCAGTTTGCCCGACTTCATGATTAAGTGATATATAATTAATACAGCAGGATCCCACCTTTGCTCTGTTCATCCCTGCATGGGAAGCACGGCTGATGTGGGCACTGATGTGTGAAAGGTCTGGCGCTCATGTGTATCAGAGGGCAAGGGATGCAGGGCTCTCCTTCACCCCCTGGATGCAGGGTGCTCCTCTCCTCCGCCAGTTCCCTCCTGCACTACCATTTCTGAATGCTGTGTGGAACAAGCTGCTCGCTGTTCCTACAGAACTCATCTGACCCTGTTGCCGTCTCTGCCGCCGCACCGCTTGGCAGTACTTCCTTGGAGGAACTACAGCAACAAACTCAGATGCCAGGGTTTGGAGATAAGCAGCCAGCAAACAGCCAATTTCCATACAATGTACAGAAAAGAGAGGAGAAAAAAGACACAATACTGGGAATCCCTAATGAACCAGGGTGAAAAACAGGACAAGTAAGTAACAAAACAGAATAGATTTTCAAGAAGGGCACAGCAAGTTCTAGTGGGTAGATCTAGCAGATAGGTGAGGAGACAGAAGAAAGAATAGAAGCTGGAAAAGGAGATGGGAAGAAAGCAAGGGGATCAGAGCAGCCTGTCCAATGGGGAGGATGCATCAGAAGATTTTAATTTCCTTTATTATTATATAGATAGTGCCAGCTCATCGCAGAGCAACAATTCATCTACCGTGGTAACCTACAGTCTGGTGCTGGATGTTTCTGGACAAGACTACTGATCTTTAAGCACTTCTTGCCTGTGGCACCCAGTATAACAGAACAATGAAACAATAAACAAGCACTACTGCATTTTATGTATCATTTCATCAAGCTGTTTGCTTTGGTGTAACACAGTGGGCAAAACCAGCTGGTCCCAAACAGAAAGACCTTTGTGTCATTTGGGCACCCCAAGTGCACACCTCATTACTAAAATTAATTGCTGTAGCAAGTTCCTTAAGTTAATGCAGACCCTCCTCTCTCCATTTGTTCTTTTCATCCCCTAAGTTTCCAAGCAGACCTCAAGAGATGGGGTTTATGGGGTGGAAAGGGTGTTGTTCCTCAGACTGAGGGGCTGCTTTAGCCCCTGCCATACATGGCACCTGCAGGTAAACACCGACCATGACAGTGATCAGTAAGGGGTGGCTATGAAGCCCCTAATGCATCCCACAGGGACACACCAATGGGTTAAGCTCTCTGGTCCATCACCCCCACCCAACTGATCCCTGCTCAATCTCTCCCATCCCACAGACTGGTCCCTTATCCACCTGCAGACTGGTCCATTATCCATGACTCCCATCAGCTGGTGCCCTCTCCACCGCACCCATCTGGACCAGCAGTGGCACCTGAGCCCCGTGAGCTGCAACTTGCTTCAGCATCTCTGTCCAGCAGACCACGCACACCAAGAGCCCACTTAGGGACCTGCTCCATGTGTCCACCAGCACCTGAGCACTGCCTGTGCCAAAATCCCTCTCTCCAGACCAGGATCTGCTCCAACATTTCTAATCAGACGAGTACCCACTCCAGCATCCCTACCCAGACCTGTACCTCATCGAGAATCCCTGGATTGGTACCTCAGCCTCTCTAAAAGGACCAGTACCTCCACATCTCTAATGGGAGGGGTACCTGCTCCAGCATCTCTGCCCGGACTGGTACCTCAGTGCCTGTAAAGGGAGTGGTACCTGCTCCAGCATTCTCACCCGGACCAGTGCCTCAGTGTCGGTAACGGGGCGGTACCTGCTCCGGCATCCCTATCCGGACAGGTATCTCAGCATCCCTAAAGGGACCGGTACCTGCTCCAGCATCCCTACTCGGACGGGTACCACCGCGTCTCTGGCGGGGGGGGGACCTGTTACCCCAGCACCCCCCACCCCC
>NW_008239758.1:7026091-7039112 GCF_000691975.1 Corvus brachyrhynchos | reverse complement strand
GGGGGGGCGGGGTCGGTCCTGGCCGGGGAGGGGGTGGGCACCGCGCAGGCGGGGCGGCTTCTCCCCGAAAGGACAAAAACTGTAATAAAATCAGACAACGGGAACTCCCGCGCGCGGTGCGGTGGCTGTACCTTCTCCTCCCTTGCGAGGGACGGGCAATAACAGAGCTTTTGGCATGGAAAACACTCCGTTAAAAAAAAAGCTGAATAACTCATCACACCAGTTCTATTACTATCAATTGCTATTTTAGCAACAATGATCCCTTGCACTCCTATAAATACTGACCGTCATAACCACACTGGTCCTGCCACGACTCTAAATCCCGTTGGAGTTTGAGCAGGCAGAATTTATTTAAGCACAAAACTGTGCAAGGAAGGTGCTCTGCTTCTGAGGTGCTTGGCTGCATCTCAGCCACATTGCAACCCCTGCAAGCATCCTCCTGCAGGCTACAGGCACCGTTGGGTTTTGTTACGGAGAGAAAAAGCTGCAGTTTCTACACAGAAAGTGTGTGAAAGCTGGGAAAAATGAAAAGGTACTGGCTGGACCAAAGAAGCCCCAAAAACCCACCAAGAGGTGCTTTCCCTATATCCCTGTTATCTGTTAGTCCAGTGCCCGGAGAGGAGAGGCCAGCTGTGTCAGGGTTTAGGCAAGGCCAGCCTGGCAGAGCGTCACCAAATCCAGGCACAACTCTTTCAGACCAGAAAGTTGCTGAAAATCAGAATATCTGGTGATATATGCACTGCTGAGCTGGAGAGGGACGAGATGGGTTTATAATGCAGCAGAGAGAAGCAGCACAGATGTGTTGAGAGCGAGAGATACTAATTGCTTACATATTTAAAACAGCATCTTTAGTCTGAATGGGAGGCACCATTAAGCAAAACAGAGCTATTAACTGGGGCCACTTGGAAAGCTGCCATTTTCCCTTCTGTGCACGGCTTTTTGCATCAATTCAAAAGTACAGTGTGATACACTGTCAGTGTTGTGTGATTCCTGCCGAGGTGCCTTGCACCAGGATAAACCTGTCCATATGTACAGGGATGCCTAACACTGGCATTGTGTATGGGAGGGCAGACTCAGCACAAGACTTTTCTCTTTATCTGGATTAAATGGTGGAAGGAATGTGTTATGGCCCATGTGCTTTCCTGGGGATTCTGAAACTCTTGTAGAAAGAGGAGACAAACAAATCACCATTACATTTATAGGTAAAAAATACAATGCAGGTGAGCCTGGTACAATTATACTGTAGTATATATGGCAAATCTACACTCCAGTATACAGCTTTCATGATACAGCATATTAAGGACCCTGGGGAGAAAGTGATTTTAGGTGGTGTAAGTAGCCCCATAATTTACCTTCTGCATAAATCTGAGAAAAGCCTCATTTTCCTTCTGTTTTATTCATCTTGGACTCCTTTTGCCCACCCTGTTCTGGAGTTTCACAGCAGTGTGACTGGCCTGAGGATGAGGAAACAGGCTTTGAGGTGACCTTGCTGGTGCAGGGACTGACATTGGGGTTTCCCGAGATGCAGCGGGGCAGAGCACCAGTCCCCTGTGATTCAGGAGCACCACACTGCAGCTGGCTTCTCGTACACATCCTCGAGAATACAGATGGAGATATCTGCTCCTGCATCTTTTTCAGCTCCATCCCAGGTGGTGTTTCAGCCTCTTTTGTCTGATCTTTGTGTTTCAGTTGCCAATCACAGTGGCGATGTGCAAGAACAGAAATCTCGATGGAGGCTGAGCAATAAGTGGGGGGATTGTTCAGTGCACAGTGGGAGTTGGTTTGCCTGGACAAGGACTCTCAGGGGCAAGGGCATCCTATCTTCTGAGATGCATCTTCTGCTGAGGAGTAGCTTTTCTTAAAAGACACTCTGGGATTTGGCTCTGCTCCTGTGTAAGTCAATGGAAATGCTGCTGTTAACAGAAATTGAAAAAAAAAATCCTCCTTGCAGGGTGAGCTGAGAGTTAAGCTTGATGCCCTTCACTGGAGAGCTTCATTGCTAGAGGCTCACACAAAGAGCTCTGTGAATCCTCTACTTGGTGTCATCTGTTGCTTTATTTCTCTGAAAGATGTAGGTGAAAGAAAAAGGTCATTCTTCGGCTGATTTGGCTTCAGACACGGGGACCAGGACCTTGAAGTGTATCTGGTTTGAGGTGAGGAGGCAGCAAGCTGGATGGAAGATGCAGGAACAGTGCAGCTTGCTGAATTATTTTGTAATCAATTAACAAGGCTGTATAACACCACCAAGTGTGACTCTGTGACGAAAACCTCGAGATCTTGTTGCACTGCTGAGGGCTAAATTCTGCACAGTCAGGAGTCTTACTGCAGTGATAAAAGGAAATTAATATAATAATACTGACTACAGAGAGGACAGTTTACTCTGCATTCACTCCAAGTCCATCCTTTACAGCATCCTGGCCAGATTTGGGGGAGGAGCAGATAATCCACCCTGATAATGCACCAGTTTCATGCATTGCTCATTATCCTGAACTGCAGACTGCTTTGGAGCAATTGCCATAGTTCCTCAAGTGTTAGTCATTCTGCACATTCAATTCACCATGAATCTTTACATTATTCAGCTTAAACAGGTGCATAAATGTTGCAGGATTGGGTCCATAAGCATCCACAGCCTCAATTTTATGTCTCATTTGTAAGATGGGTTGCAGGAAGATGAGAGCAAACTGTCGCAAATAGACTGTTGTGGTAGAGTAATATATTCTAAAACAGAATAAAAGCTGATTATATCTTCTAGTTCCTAATAATTTGAGGAAGTAATTCTGTATCCAGAACATTTGCAGTAAATACAATAAGGTCTACTTAAAAAAAAATAAAATCTTAGCATAACAGCTAAAGTAACTGCACCAGAACAATATTGCATTTTCTGCTTTGTAAGGAGAAGAGAAAAGAAATGGCATTTTTACGTTTTCTTTTGACCTTTGAGAAATATCAGGAATATGTAATAGCCACACTCACCAGCAATAGCTCAGAGGATTCAGAAAATAAGAGTTAAACACCTGGGGACATTTACAAACAACTGGCAGAGAGGTGATGAATTTAAGATGTGGGTATGAAAGGCACAGATACACAGAGAGTGCAAAAATAATACATATTTTAAATGCTTTTAATCTATGTGAGAAGCATCATTGAGGTGGGTAGTGACTCCTGAACAAGCAAAGGAGAGGCAGGGAAGATGACCCATGAGGTCCCTGCTACGCTGTGGCAAATGCTAAGACTGGTGCAGCGAGAGGTCTCAGGGGACCTTTCTCCATCAAATTCCTAATGCTGTAAAGCACACATAACCTTTATCGTATCTGTCAGCCAAAATGAGCAAAGTTTACAGCCCGTTTTATACAGCTGAGCACTGCTCTGATGTGACGCACGGGCACAGGAGCCTGTGGTACCCAGGGTTGTCATTGTCCATCGTGTCACTGCTGACACCAAACCTGCCTCTCGCTGCTTTCGCCAGCACAGCCCTCCCACGAAAGACAGGCGACTCCCAAGGGCCATGAAGTGTCTTTTCCTCCCCAGAAAGTTCACTGGCAGGAAGGAAGGATGCTGATTCAGTAGGTTTGATGCACTTATCTACTCCTGAATGCTCTTGCTGGTCTCCACACTGACAAAGGTATTGGAGACTACCACCCCAGCAGCTCTGCTCATGGATGGAGGATGCTGGTAACAACTCAGCAGCTTCCAGAGCCATCCGTCCCCTCACCTGGCTTAATCTACCCTTGGGTAGATGTTTTCCAGCTGGATCCTGAAGTGGCTATGTCCCTTACTGAAGTGCATTCACCTGGCTCCTGGAGGAGCTCCCAGACACTGGACAAGCTGTTTGTCCGTGGTTGGGGAATATGAATAGGGCTCTTTTTTTTTTATCAGCAGAGGGCACTGAGATGCAGCTCCAGCAGAGGGATTTACACCTGTCCTAAAGTCAGTGAATCTGAATTTTGCCACATTACAGGGGTCCATAACTTTCTGTGGTCCATAACTTTCTGTGGTCCATCCCCTATTGAAATGGGTAAAGAAGCATCCCCTGGTCCTCATCTTCTAGACAGGAAGGGAGAGCCTTTACATCATTGGATAAAGAGCCAAAACCCTCCTGATTTTCTCTTTTCAAGGATTTTTGCCATTAGAAGGAGGATGCCAAGTCTGTCATCTTCTTTGTACCCAGAGTGGTGTAGCAGCAATAAGAAAGCTTTGTTGTTCACAAGAAAGGGAGAAGAAAATTAAACAGTATTAATTTCAAGCTCTATTAGGATTTTAAGAAAGTAAAATCAATAGAAAAGGATGGACTCAGTAGGGAACGTGACCTTATCTTCCCAGTGTCTGAAGGGGAAGTGCACACAATAGAGAGATAAAAATACATATATAAAACCAGATCAGTGTCTTTGATGTTGTTAAAAAAAAAGAAGTTAAAATGCTTATGTGAACTTGCATCACTTGACTGGCATTTAGAAGCATCTTAAAGATAAAAAGAACAAAACCAAAAAAAACCAACCCCAAATCCATCAAATAATCCCCAAACCCCACCCCATCCATTAGTCCTTTCTATTTCTTTCTCTCCTGCACTAAATTGTAAAAATGGTGTGATCCATGCAATATTTCATCAAATATGACTCGCTGTTGTCAGAGCAAAATGTTTGATAAAAAACAAGAATGATCTTTCTTTTCTTTTTGGTCAGATAAGCTGGTTTGGATTAATAAAAATGCCACATTCACAATGATATCAATAATTTGCATGTGAAAAGCCTTCCACCTGGTAATGAAAACAATTTTTCAGTTTTGCCACCACTAGTCAAGAGAGATAAGGTCTGCCGTCCTCCCCCTTGCAATTAACCACAGACACACAAAAAAGGGAAAAGGGAGAAAAAAGGGAAAAGGCAGGATATGTGTGACAATTGCAAATTGCCTGTTACCTGAACCTGATGCCAAGGAATTGATATTTCCACCTGCAGCTGCACAGCTGGCTCACTCCTACAGCCTGGTCCTGGTGCCTGCCAAGCCGGGCACCTCCAGGCTGGGAAGGCAGAGCTGGGTATGTGTTTACATTAAATTTATCCACCATGTTAATGGCATTTATGGGAGAAAAAGCCCTCCCTAAACCAAGTTTGCACCCCCCCTTTGTGGTTAGCAAGCCACTGGGTGGCAGTGCTGTGTGCGCACGGGTGTTTATGTACGCACACATAATGGAGGGGCCTCTCTTTTTGGGGGGTGTTGTGAACCTGGGTATGTTTTGCTCATTCTGTGAAGCCACTGTGATGCCCAGGGCAGAAGGCAGGAGAAGAAAGATGTTTCAGCTTTGAAGAGTGTGGACAATTGCTTCATCTCCATGGGCCTGTGCGAAGCTCCGCAGCCAAGGAGGTGTGAGTGCCCAAATACCACTCCCAGTGTTGGCATTCCAGACTATCCAAGCTGTCCCAGCCTTTCCTTCAAACCTGCACTTGCAGTGTTTGTCTGGCACAGTAACCAGAGGAACAAAGGAGCCTTTTGCTGATAGTCCTGAAACAGAAAAAACACAAGACTCCTCTCTGTTCTCTGCTTCTACCCTTACCCACATGCTTCACCCTTTTTTTCCCACCTCACAGAGAAGTATTTAACCCAGCAAGGCCGTGTTTTCAGGGACTCAGAAGATGCCCACGTTCTCGGTGTGTATGAAGGATGCACATTTCTTGCACACAACCAGCAATGATTTGAATTTAACAACACATCCCCCCCGAAATAATTCCAAACTGATATATAATTCTCACTTGTGATTCTAGATTTCAAGTGGCTGATAAACAGATAGAGGGTTCAGATGCCAAACTGAGACCTTAACAGTTTTGAATTTTGTTTTTTATCTCTGATTAAATCTGCTAAGACGTGGCATTTCTTTCAGCTTTGTTTCTGCAGCACCTCCAGCACGGTATTCCTGCATTTCATGGCCCTCAAAGCACAGGTCATATTTGACTCTAGTTTTGACCTGTTTCAGGCTGGCAGGTTTGATTAGTCTTGTCCTATACTTGACAGAAAACCAATTACTCTCTACAGCCATGTTGAGGAGGTAAATCTACCTAGTGTGGATAAACAATCTTACACGTAGGATGAAGGAACAAGCTGTGTATGGGCACTGCAAGGTGTGGGAAGGGGTTTCTTGCAAGAATAATTTGAGATTTCAGATTGTTCCCACCTGTGAGAAGTCAGAGTGAAAAAGAGGGCTGGAGGTGACAACACAGGAATAGATGAAGGGAAATCTTTATAACCCTCCTTTGGGCTGTCCAAGACAGCACTGTTAACCACTCAAAAATCTATCACCTTAGTGAGGAGGCTTAGTGAGGAGTGACCTGAAGCTCTCTTGCTTTTTCCTGGGTCTCTAAGGGTGTTTTGGAAAACTTTGATTGAAATATTTGCAAAATGTGCAGGTTACAACAGCAATTAAAACAACCAAAAAAAGAAAAGAAAAAGGAAAATTCACATGCACACATGGTCCTTTGCAAATGAGAACTTTTCTGCCAGGAAAACACGAGATCTGACAATATGTTCCATTTAGCAAAGATGACAAAACCTAAAAGGGTAACATTAAGAATGTAACTTTTTCTTCTCTCCACCTCTTGCTAACAGCTAAAAAACTGCTGTGCAAAAGGCCTTTAATGTGGAGCCTCATTTCAGCTCTAGAAAGGCACTTGATTTCTGTAACTACAGTGACTGTCGTTCTGCCCCCCATCAATAATAAATGCTTTTTTTCCTTCTCTTTTCTGCTAGTATTTCTTTCTCATCCTTCCTGGCCTTTGTGGTGGGCAGAGCCACCGAGGGTATTGCTTAGGCTTTGAAATAAAGGGAATTTTGAAAGAGTAAAGTAGGGCAAAAGGATTTCCCCTGAAGAGCTCTAGCCAGAAGGTGCAGGGAGAGCATGGCCCCCAGGTTAGATCCTCCTGCAAAGCAAGAACGGAACTTCTTGGCTAGGACTCACCAAGAAAAAATCACCTATATTGATCCCAAAACCTCTTAAGGAACTGCAAACACCCCAGTCACATTAGGAGCAGCCAGGACAGGATTTTTTCAAGAACATACTTTCCTTCTGGGTTCCAAAATTGAACTTTTGAATACCTGATCCTCGTCGTGCAGCACCACACACTTGAAAACCCACCTCTGTGGGAATCTGATTTGTCAGCTCAGCGAGCACATTCCCTGGGAGGGAAAACTTCAGTGCAGCTTGTGCCAAAATGTGATTTTTGCTCTGATCTGGGATCATTAGTGTCCTCTGTGGTGAGGAATATGAATGACCTGCTGCCAGATCACACCTAGCACTGAACACCCGCAGCAGGGGGGCTGCATGTAGCACTCCTTACAGGCTGAAGTGCTCTGTACATATGTAGAAGGAGGAAGGAGAGAGAAAAAGAGCCAGTGTGGGGGAGAGCAACCACAGGCATGTAACAGCCTCCCTGACCTAGTGATTTATTTATGGCAGTCCTGGAGGGGAAGAAGCCATACAAAGATCATGAGCCTGCGTGCTGCAGTAAGTGGTGTATATGTGCTTGCATATATTTAGCAAGCAAGAGTACAAGGCACAAAATCTACAGAGGATGGGGAAATGCTTCCACTCCCTGCAAGGTTTTTGAATGATTCGAGTCAAGCAAGGGGAGAGGTTTATTTGGAGGAACATGAGAGATTTCCCTTGCTTCTTCCTATAAATGAATTACAGAGAGATTCTTGGTTTTACTTCCTTGACAAGCCAGGGTGTTTCCTCTCCCAGCTCACACCTCACCGTGCCTCACTCTTGGGCTCGCCAGCAACTTCAGGGGCTCTGCAGGGAGTTTTGGGTGCTGAGAGCCCACTCAGGTCTATAAAAGAAAAGGCTCTGCCTGGAATGAGGTGCCTGAGAGAGGTATTTCACAGTGAGCTACTGTCTCCAGGGTAGGTAAAAAACAAAAGGAGCATTGCAGGCAATAGGCCTCCAATACAGCACAAAAAAAGCAGAATCTGTGTCAGCTGAAACCAGTTGCAATGTTCATCGGCCTGACAAATACCTGCTCTGGCAGGTGGGAAGCTTTATGAAGTACAGTATCACACGAGGGGGCTGCACAAAGGTTTACTCTGCACTCACTGGTGCTGCCTGGTGCTGAGGCCCTGCAGCCCTGGGGAAGAGCCCATCACTGTGGGCACCATAAATAGATGTTATCAAAGTGGTTCTCCTTCACTTCCCACTGGAGTGAGCCCTGATTCCACCAGGATGCTGCAGCCACCAGTGGGACCTGGAGCAGCACAGCAGGGGCTGCACTGTGCATGGGGAGACCAGGGGGAACACGGGGTGTTTGGTAGCACTCATCAGACCTTGCACACCACCAAATATTGAGCCCTAAATGAGAACACAGTGTCACTTTAGAGCTCTTGGCTCTGTTGTCTAAATTAAACCTCATCAGAAATAGGATCTTAAACAAAAGCCTGCAACACCCTCTTTGGTTTCTGAATTTAGCTCCTGCTTCAGCTTCAGGGATTTCAGAACCCTGGTGGCCTGAGCTCCTGGAGATCTGTGGGGACACAGAGCACCATGTGTCCCAGCTGCCTCTCCAGCTGTGTAAAGCTGAGGGTCTGATGGGTTGAGGAAGGCTCATAAGCATCATTAGGCTTATCCTGTACAGGGCCAGGACTTTGATGATTCCTGCGGGTTCCTCCCAACTCAGCATATTCTATGGTTCCATCAGCATTGACTTGATTTGAGGAGCTGGATTTGATTACTCCAGGAGTGGACTTAATGCTTGGACTTGCATCTCAATCAAACTTTTCTGTCATTCATAGATTCTAGTGGAAAAAAATAATCTCTGTTTATATATGGGAATATAACAATCAATCAAACTTTATAGCTCCTGTTTCCATTCTAGCAGCTTATAACCACATAATAAAAGCATATAATGAAAACATCATAAAAACACACAGTAAAAACACATTCGCCATGCAAGTATTGCCATCTTAACACATCCTGGATAGAAATGCTGGAGAGTTCTTGAGGCTTCTGGTATGTACTAATAGCCTCCATAACACTACATCACACTCACCCTTCCCACTTGAGGAGTGCTCTCTATTTAAACAGCAGTGGTTACGGAAGATGCATGTAAATGTTTGGATTCAGCAAATTAAGAACATGAAAGATCTCCAGAAGAATTTTGCCTTCCTGGCTTTACAAAGTTAGTTAGAAGATTCTGTGAGAAAAGCCTCTTCAGCTGCTTTTGTTGTATTATAGCCCTTATTGGAAAAGCTGCATGAGGTGGGTGTTGCATTAACACTCTTCTTCCCTGTGGTTTAAATTAAAGTTCATCTTCACAGGCAGTCCTCTACTTCACTTGAAGGATGCAAACAGCTTGTTCTGCCTCCCTGCTCTTGCTTCATTTCCCTGACACTTTTCCATAAATCCTTGCTCTAGCAGAGCATGGTTTGCTCACTGTGGAGGAACCAACGCCCTGATCCTGCAATAGGGGAATGATTCTGCACCCTGATAAAAGGTATTGGTCCCTGCTAACTCTGCCTTGCACCCAAGCTGCTGTGATTCATCCCAGCTGACTCTCGGTGTGTGGCATTGACGTACCAGTGGTAGGGCAGTAGCACTCTTGGAGTTCTTTTCCCACCCCATATAGCAGAGACTCCTTTGTCTGGGGAAAGCTGCTGAGGTCAAAGCCTTGTGTGGCTGGCCAGTGGACTTGCCCACTTGTCCCTTCACGTGTTTTCCAAGTTTCTCACGAAGTTATTTCAGTGAGTGAATAAACCAGAAATTAATCATCAGTCCTATCACAGTGACTTTCACTTCAATAGTGCCAGAATAGTCACCTCTCACTTTAATAAGAGCCTCTTGAAATCTTCTCACTTTCAAAGATTTTCATTTCAGTTTGAAGCCAGCATCACAGTAACACTGTGGACCTAATGGCTCAGCTGCAGGTTGATTTTAGTATTTTTTTTTAAAGCCACAGATGTTACTGTAATATCTAAGCTGACTGAACCTGTTTATCTTAGAGATTAAAGGCAATATAGTTCCCAGTTTTTCCCAGCTGCTTATTTTGTGGCTTTGGGAAGCACTTTGTACTCACATGGCTTTGCTTTTTTCCTCCATTACTTCCCTCTCCTTTGTTTGCTTGGCACTTTCATGCAGAGAAAGGGCAGAAACCTAAACTGGGCAAATGTGATTTGATCACGGAGCTGGTGGGGGGCAGGTGCAGTCAATCACACTGCCATGAGCGCTCTTGTGTGCGATCAGCTGGAGCTTGTCTGGGGAGAGCCCCCTGAAATGATGCCGTGCAAAGATGCCACTCCAAAGCCTGTGATCCAGGGATACCTTTGCATGGACTCCGGATCTGGTGTAGCGTGTCAATACTCCCCCTATAGTTTGCAGATGTGTCAAAGCTAGAGGTTGGTTTACCAAAAACTGCAGATTGATTCAGCCGCAGAGCAGAAATTCCTGGCCCGAGTCCTTCAGTTCCTCTCATGAAACACAAAACCACCATCAGAGGCACTTTTTTTTTCCAAGTTCTCAGCCTCTTCAGAGACACACACTAAATTAACCTGAACTCCCTTGGCTTCCCTTAATCTTACAAAAATGCGAGACACAAGCACCAGCATTACAGACGAAGGCAGCGAAGCTGCCCCCCTTACCCCAGCTCAGAAGTTGGTCCCTGGGATTTTAACTGTTCCTTTATCTACTGAAAAGGAATGTTGAAAAGTTTAATTGGCATGTAATGAGATAACTATAACAAGTTAATTAGTTCTCAATTAAATTGCGTTTACCATACGTTCTGAATATGTTGTTAGCAATTAACAACACCTAATGAACTTGCAATAGTGACTGAGTTTACAGCGATAAGAGAAATAATAATAATAATTCTCACATGTGGTTTCATAGAGCATTAGAAGCAACAAATGATTTAATAAGTATGTGGTTAAATCATCGTATCTGGTGCAGCCACTGGAAGGGAAACATCCAGGAAATTTATTCTGGCACATCTAGCAGGGTCTGTGAGGAAACAATTGGCTTTCAGGATGGGTCATCTTGGGGAAAAAAATTCCCTGAGAACTATAGGAGAACTGCAGAGGAAAAGGGAAAGCAGAGCTGCAGGATAAGGTGTTTCACTTTAGATATAAGAAATCATGACAAGAAGTTCAGGTTGGACAGGGCTTTGAGCAACCTGGTCTAGTGAAAGGTGTCCCTGACCATGGCCAGGGGGCTGGAATGAGATGATTTTTGAGGTCCTTTCCAACCCAAACCATTCTGTGATCCTGTGATGATTTAATGACAAAGAAAGGTCATAGAAAACAAATGGAATAAGGTGGAAACCCCTGCAGATGAAAGAAAAGGGTTAAATTATTTTCCAAGATCACTTCAGCAGGTGAGTATACTGAGAGCAATTTGTCTCTGTGCTGCCAGTTAACCTCCCCTTAATGCTTTGTGCCATTAGAGTGTCACACTGAACAGGCATTAGAAGGAAAAAACCCTACAAAGTAATTTACATTTTAATGAATTTTTAATTGAACCAAAATCTGTTGTTTCTGTTTAAAGATGCAGTGTTGACTTTGTGGTCTGTGCTGCTGAGAGCCAAGTGGGATCTTAATGTGATAAAAACAATGATAACGCTAAGCTTAATTAGGTTTGAAAGAATCCCTGGTAAAGTGGTGGGGAATAAAAATGTTACCTTCCCACATGGAAGCCAAGGAGGAGGCTAGGGAGAGCCTGGACCACTTGCCCAGCCTGGCTGCCATGAAGCAAGATCCAGAGCTGCTACTTCTTGCCTGTGTAAAGCTCAGCCTGTGGCCTGAGTGGGTTCAGAGAGACAAACCTGACACAATAACTTTAGTTCCTCCTTTTCCTGCCATCAGATCCAGCTTTAATGACTGGCAGGACGGACTGGGGTTTCTCTAATCACTTTCCCCTTCATAACAGGGTATATCAAAATGCCAAAGCCTGGCAATCACACTTTCCATGGCTGGGGCTTGGAGGCATGGGTTCTCATGCCCTTCTCCATCCTGAAGCATGTCCTCAGCAAAATAAACATATCCTCCTCTATGTATCCAGCCGGCCTAGAGCTTGGAGACAAGAGAGCTCACTGCACTTGGATTTAACCAAAAATGCTCCCTAGCATTGAGGTGCATGCATTTGCTCTCTCTCTGGGGTACCTGTGATCCCAATCCAGACATTATGAGGCATTTTGTTGTGGTTTTAGTGTCTTGCACGGAGCGATTTGCCAAGCTGACCGTGGCACGCACCTAGCCAAGGAGCTCAGTGAAATGGCAGCGAAGCAGCTTTTTAACACTAGTTGCACATCCTCTACTTTCATCTTTCCTCTGGCTGCCTCTGCTCCTGGGAGGATTGCTCTGTTCATAACATGCTCACAGTTTCGCATAATTAAACCTTGGTTTTTTTAGTTATCATTTATTAGGTTATTGTTGATTTGGTTGTAGCATGAGCACAAGCTGAATACACCCCTCACCTCCACAGAGAGCCCGAGCATCTGACACTCTAATGAGCCCAAATAAAATCACAGCAATTGAAAACAAGCTATGGCAGCAGGTTTCAAAACCTGTTAAAATCACTTTGTGAGCTTTGTCTTCAATATCCTGCTGCTACTTAGCAGGTCCTGCTTCTTGCAGCAATTTGCTCCACTCTTGCTCTGTTATGACACTGAATTCATACTGCACAGGAGTCCCTAGCCTCAATGCTCAACTTTGAACTTTGTATTATATACCATGTTATTTCTGGCTTTTAAAAGTAAGGGTTCCCTTGACCAATTTATTTCATACCTCCTCCTGCTACCATGGGCAGTAATTTGGTTCCCTGTTAGCATGGGCTGGAAGTATATTCCTTTCTAAAGCAAGCAAGTTTGTCATTAAAAACATCTTTGCATGCATAGTGGGTGCAGAACAGTTAAGACAGGGACCTTGCACCTCATCACATGCCTGAAACTCTCCTTATTTCTAGTTGGAAGCAAGGAACTTTTCACTGCTACATCAATTTTTCAACTGCTGCTGTTTTCGCCTTCAGAGGCATTAAACTCCAAACTCACTTTCCCTA
>NW_008239758.1:7023887-7026004 GCF_000691975.1 Corvus brachyrhynchos | reverse complement strand
TTCCCTACTTTGCCTCTGTGTCTGAGCTGCTTCTCTCTGGAGCTACTGAACAGAGAGAGCCACAGCACTCCTCACATTGCCTTGGCCTGGGAAATTATTCCTGCTTGCCCTTCCGTGCTTTGGAACAGCAGGAGCTGTCAGTGCAGGCTGCTGTTGCTGGGTGTGATCAGCAGAGCGGTCCAAGAATAGCCCTTGGTCCTGACAGAGCATAATCCCAGAATAGCTGGGGTGTTAGGAAGTTAGTAGAAGGGGAAAGAAGTCACTGAGAATTTTGACTTTCAAGCAGGGACACCAGGACTCCCAAAGCCACGTGTACTGAGAGAAGCAATGAACTGAGCACAGGACTCAGCAGCTCTTGCCCTCACATATCACAGAGGGGATTCACCTGCCTGAGGGAGGTTATCAGGACCCCTCTGGGCAGGGAGGTGCTGATGCATGTTACCTCTCCCCAAGAGCAGCTCTGGAAGGGGTCAGAGGGTTTCCAGTGTATTGTGGTCTCTCTAAACTCTTTTTTCATCTTGGCCACTGAGCAAGAGCAGCTCTAGAGCTGGAAGGCTGGGTGCAAACCCAGTTAGCAGGGCTGGGAAACTCTCAGGGGACAGAAAAGATGGAGGAGAGGCCTTTTTACTCATCTCTCTGCTGTACTTGTACAGGAACTGTCACTCTCTAGCCCATAGGAACAAACTATCTTGAAATCCAGGAAACAGCTGTTAAATGACAGAGATGTCTTTGCATTTATACGATGATCATTACTTAGCTCCTGCAAATAAGCTCCAAGTGTGGGAGGGTGCCACTTCATTTTGATTCTTCCTTCAGAAAGGGTCTTTCAACAAATTGTGTCCTCCTCCCCTTCTTCTCTTCTCTTCTCTTCTCTTCTCTTCTCTTCTCTTCTCTTCTCTTCTCTTCTCTTCTCTTCTCTTCTCTTCTCTTCTCTTCTCTTCTCTTCTCTTCTCTTCTCTTCCCTTCCCTTCCCTTCCCTTCCCTTCTCTCTTCTCTTCTCTTCTCTTCTCCTCTTCTCTTCTCTTCCCTTCCCTTCCCTTCCCTTCCCTTCCCTTCCCTTCCCTTCCCTTCCCTTCCCTTCCCTTCCCTTCCCTTCCCCACTCCCTTGCTGTTGCTGTGGGAAGTTAAATGTCAAGTCAATGGAATGATTTTCCATTTTGCCCTGACAGTTGCAGACTCTTGAGGCCATCTGGATATCCTGTGGCCCCAAGTGATGGACCAGGCCAAGGGACCACTGTCTCCCTCTCAGATGAGCCTCAGTGTGTGCCTGGCAGGTCCTGGTGAGCGCCACAGCAGAGTCTCTGCTTTTGTGATGAGATGAAAAATAAATGAAAAGGAAAAAAAGCTGACTAATTGCCTTTTTGCATATTTAGATGACTATGGCCCAGGTCTACAGAAAAGGCTTTTCTGAAGTGAAGCATCTCTTTGAGATTGTTTTTTTACCATAGCTTTATGTAAAATCTCTCTGCTTCTCCCCCAGAGTTGAATCAGATCATTGATCTTACACTGAGAGCTTTGCCTCTCCCTTTTCACCTGCTCCTGCCTCTGTTCCACATAGCCTGGTAATGATTCTGAGATACAAAAGCTCACTGCCTTCCTCATAATGAGTCCACTTCTGTCACAAAGCCTAATTTTGGGTACCTGGATGGAAAATATTGTCCAGATCCCATTTATGAAAATGTCTTTAATTCTGAAAGAAGGATGATTTTGCAGTTCTATTAAGGAAAAATGAGGACAACAAAGGGAATTTAGTGCAGAAGGGCCTAGAAAAGATATATTCCACATGCTGCAGGCCACAAAACACTCTCCATCTTCTTTGTCTAACTTAATGTCTTCAGGGAAGAATAGGCTCACAATGCCTTGTGCTGCAGAAGGTCTCCCACCCTCCTAAGTCAGCATGTTTGGGAGAGAAAGGTACCTGAAAGATGGATTTATGTGTATGTTGCTGCGGTGGTTTAGGCTGTTGCCTCCTCCTCAGAAGGGCACAAGGACCTGGACCTCAGTTGCACCCAGGCAGGCTCTGGCATCCTTCTTCAAAGCCACCATTGCCACGTGTGAGAGACAGACCTGTTGCAGAAGAGGCTGAGGTGCTGAGCTTTGGCAGAGAGGCAGCAGAA
>NW_008239758.1:7003442-7023836 GCF_000691975.1 Corvus brachyrhynchos | reverse complement strand
TGCTCTGTAACCAGGAGGTCCCAGTGAGTAGGTGGCTGCACACCCATGTCCAGCAAGACTTAGGTCAATTGTGATAATTTTGTTCCCCAGCTCTGTAATGTGATTAGGCATAGAAAAGCTGTCTTTCTAAGTGGATGGATATAATTGACACTTACAGACATCAAAAATTCCTAGGAGACTACGAGTATGATCTTCTTTGAATGCAAATAATTCCTAGCACAACAGCCCTGACTTTGGTTAGGCCTAATGCAAACTAATAAGCAAAAGATATTATATAACGGATGGAAGAACTTCAAAAAAACACCAAGAAAGTAGAAGTGATTTTTCAATAGCACACTTTCCAGGTTTTCACCAAGCTTCAGCTGCTTTTTGAATAATGAAAGAGATGAACAAGTGAAATACATATACTTAAACCACAATCCTAATTGAAATACATTATGGTCAAACAGGGTATGTTCTACAGAGGCAGAGATCAGTGTGATAAAACCAGGAACAAGATGGAATAGCGCTTCAGAAGTGTTTAAAAGCTCTTCCCATTCTGCAGGAGTGGCTCACATTTGCAAAACATTTATTCAAGTCTCGGTTGAAAATAAATCCTCGAACGTAGCTATGGTACTGAGAGGTTGCAGAGTGGCAGTGGCCTCTTTAATCATTGTCCCATTCAAGTCCTAATCAGGGCAGCATATGCAGGAACGAGTGGAAGGAGCTGAGAATTCACCTCCTCAGCAGGGTGAGTTTGTCTGTCTCTTCTTTCTAATTAGAAGCTCTATTCAAATGTTAATCAGCAACCCCATGATTAAGGAGGATTAAAGAGAACACTTGGCCATCACTTCACTGATGTGGCTAAAGAGGTTGTTTTTCTTTCTTGTAACAAATAAGGGTGTTCTGCTCCTGGTGGAAGTCAGTGTTGTTTGATTCCACCTTAGCATCAAGGATGCCACCCCTACTCCAGAATGCTGCCGTGATGGAGGGCAGTTGTTTTACTTCCAAGACCTTCTGCCAACCATCTGAGCCGCACTGCTGCTTGGTAAACACTGCTGATGTGTGAGGAGTGATAAGGCACTCGTCCACCACAGCTGAGAGGAATTTAGGAAGTACTCAAGACAAAGATGGCCTGAGAGAAGGTCACAGGAATAATCTCTGCTCCCCTGACGTTTGTTTTGAGCTCACTCTGCGGTTATTCCAGTGCTTTAATAGCCTTCTTATCCTATCTTCTCTGCCAGTATAGGCTCCTAAATGGTTCTGTTTGGATTTTTCTTTAGAGAAAGGAAGAAAAAAATCACTGTCAGGGTAAGATGAAATCAAATTGATCTGAGACAAATGGGAGAAGCCAGTGAAGAAGTAGTCTTAAAACTGATGGAAATGGACATAACCCTGCAACTGGAAGGGACAAAACCACTGGAGAATACACCGGCATGACTCCAGACCAGGCAGAATAGAGATGGACCACAGAACCAATGGGCACTTTTCCACCCACAATTTCTCTGCTTATTCGAAGGAAAAAGGTGCTACATGATTAGAGACCATGTCCTTCTCCAGTATCCTCTGCTGAGGTGCCTGCCTCACATGCCATGCCTTGCCCAGTGACATCACATCATTCCCAATGCCTTCCCCTGCCCATAATTAGGAGAAACAAAAAGCTCTCTTGTGTTTGTTTCTTCTGAGAAATAAGATCAGCTGGCATAAAAGGAAACCATTTGTCTAATGGTCTTGTATTTGGAAAAAATCTTTTCAAAGAGACTGTACTGGAACTGGTTATTCTTCCAAATACATGAAATGAATTAATTAAAGGTGACAATTTAAACAGAAATTTTAGTGCATAGTGACCTCATTGTAAGTCTGTATTTTGCTTTTATAAAGAGTTAGCTCCAGGTGAGGCTGCCCTCCCAAATCAACTGTCATAATGTAACCAAGGTCCTAACACAAAAACCTTTCTCTGAACTCTGAGGCCAGGGGGAACTCCCTGTATTTGCATATTTCAGGAAAAAAAAAAAAAAACCAACAAGAAAGAAAAATTGAAAGCAATCAGCTCATTTCTGATAGAGAATTTGGATGCTGCCTCCTGCATCCACAAATAATCCTCAGCATCCATTAAGCCCTGATGATTCATGACTGACTTCTCCAGCTGAGACACAGGATGGGTTCAGCCCTGAATTGCCCTCCCTGTCTGGAGGCATTTAACTCTAGGGGTGACAACACAGACAGCTGTGAATATTTTGAGGCTGGCTCTGCTCTGCAAATTTAACTGTTGACTTCAGCTGTGTTTCTGACAATACCAAAGCAGGCAAGCAGGAATTTAATCCTGCACTCCATATTGTACATGAAATATGATTGTTTGGGCCAAAAGAACTACCAGGGTCTTTAATTCTTCTTGGTATTGTAGAGGAAAGAAAAGTGGTGGCAACAATGGGCTCTGTGTTTGTAGAGTCCTTCCAGGCTGGAGGTTAGCTCAGAGTCATCAGGGGCTTCTGAAAATTAGGGGTTTTCAAAGCATCCAATTCCCATGCTGAGATGCTGTTTGCAGTCAATATCCAGCCCAAAACTTCAAATATCAGCTGGGCCTTCAGCATACCTTTAGTCCCACTGATAGACATTCACATCTCAGACACCAGCACTGAAAGGATGACTCCTTGAACTGGAATCCTGTCCTATCTAATGGAGATAGGCTGTAATCTTGGGAAGCACATCCAAGCTGGATACATTTGATGTATCCAGCACGGACAACAACAATAGTGGAGGTCCCATGGAATAGACAGCTGCGTAAGCTACACAGACTCACAGTCTACTGACCCATGGCAACATCCACATCCCTCCACTGTCACAGCTCACTGCTACCTGCACTAGGTAGATTAAGCACAGCGCAGCTACACAGAAAAATCTGGGGAGAACTGGAATTGTAGCAAAGTGTGCCAGAGGGAAGGTGAGTAGGAAACAATTATTCGCTGCTCTTGCAGCAGAAGAACAAGGGATCATTACGTGAAGCTCTGAAATTGCAGAGTCAAGCAAATGAGCATTTTGCACACAGTGAAACTGAAACATACTGCCACAGGATTGCATGGGGGCCGAAAATATTCATGACCAGGAAAACCTGTCAAGGGTCATTAAAAAGAAAGGCTTACACATTGCCTGAAGAAGTGCATACAGTACTACAGCCTGAAGGTGAAAGGGCACAGAGAGATGTTTCCTCTCTTCCTATAGAAAAAGCTTCTGCTGCTGTTCATTGTCAGACAGAAACAAGAGCAAAGCTGATGTTTGGTTCAGATGAGTACAGCCATTTTTATATCCTTATAAAAAATTGTTCTGTTCATGGACTTGTCCTTCCTGGGGAAGGTCAGGATCTCCAGATATCTTTTTGACAAATTTTGGAAACTAATCAGATAATCAAATATGCCTTTGACTGATGCTGAACAAGGAGCGTCTTCTTGGCTGGTGGCAATTAATCCCAAGAGTCCCTCCATAGCCTAATGGATTACCAGGACTCCTAAAGGTCATCTCCTACCAGCAGAGCTCTCGCAGGATAGATGGGCCTCACGTCAGCAATGCCATCCATGTCCTCACACAGCCAGGGTAGCAGTGCCTGCTTCTCCTCACACTCAGGGTCCCCGTTCCTGTCCCTCAGCTCGAGCCAGCAGACTGAGAGGAGCCTGTCTCAGCCTCACACCTGCCCAGGTCCCTGACATTTTACTGCTGTCACCATGGCCGTGTCTAGGCAGCATAATTCAGCACTCTGCAGAGCTGTCTGAGCCAGCTCAAGCCAGGCAGAGTCTGCACTGTTGGTATCTGAACCACAGGCACGTGGAGCTCCCTGGCACTTCCCACCAATATTTCTACCCACAGGGCTACTTTGGTGTCTCTTGCACCTTTGCTTGATTTTAATCTCACAGTGATGAGGCCTAACATCCCCTTTGCACATCTCTGAGACTGCAAAGAATGACAGTGTTGGTCTGTGCCATCTCTGCACATCTCACTGCCCTCCCTGCCAGCCTCAGGGAGGCGAGGAACGAGCCTGGCAGGACTGACAGTGCACCAGGAGCGCAGACTGACAGCTTCAGTTGTGGCACAGCACCAGCCGAGTCAGGGGCAAAGCTCTGCAGGAACCCTCAGGAGCCCTGCCAGCCTGTCTGGTGCCACACTGGTCCCAGGTAGTCCAGTGAGCATTTCTGGCCACATCAAAAGCCCATGCTTGGAGATGCTGTGTCTGCAGCTTAGCTGAGTCATAGCTTGGGGCAACCTCAGGCCTCTCCTTGTGCTCACTGTGGCCAAGGGTGAAATACTCTCACTAAGGAGCTGGCTCTTCTTACTGAGATTGAGATCACCTGGTGCCACTTAGCTTGGGACACCCAGTAGCTAACTTTAGCACTTTCCTTAGGAAAGAGACTGGGAAAAGTTGAATTTCCTGTCTCTGTATCTTTTGCTTAAAACATGGCTTTGCATCAGAGCCTTTCCAGTGTTGGACACTTTGATCTGGCAATAAAATTCTCTTAAAGCATTTAAAATAAAAACATCACAGAGTTACAAAACACCAAGGTTTTGATCTGAAATCATTACATTCCCACATGCTTAGTAACATATTCATATTATTCTTTCTTGCTTCTTTCAGCTAATAGTATCTCCAGAGGGGTTCTTCCAACATCACCTATTTCTTGGCTTGAAAAGAAATAAAAATCCTGATTGATGATTGCAGGCAGACGTGATGAAAGCATTCCAATCAGAGGCACAACCCTGGTGCCTGAGTAATGGGTTTCCCACGCCCACAGGAGGCACAGCACGTACCAAGTGATGAGGTTGCTCTTCTAGCAGGCAAAATCCTGCACCATCAGAGCTACACAAACTGCCACAAGTTCACGTCACTGGACCAAAGAAAGCAAGTAGATAAAATACCTCCCTGCTCTTGTCTTTCCTCTTGTTAACATCCAGGCGGGAGCAGTAGCCTGTTGCAGTAGGTCATTTGTTTTAAGATTGCATTTGGCTTGACAGGGAGTCTAGACTGAAGAGAACTCAGTTAATCTGTCAAATTCCCATTGCTCTTCCATGCATCAAGCAAATCTTGGATGAGCTGGTGCCTCGAAGGTGAAGCAAGGAGGCTGAGGCAGAGGCTTTACTGCAGAGTAACCCAGAGGAAAGGTCCTGGCAGACCATGCCAAGACTCCTCTGGAAGCAGGGGAGGAAGGAACTCATTTTCCTCTGGAGCAGAGCTGAGACCTTTCAGGTCTCAGAAAGGCACAAAACCTTTCTCCAAATCATGAGTTAAAGGACTGGTAAAGTTAAAGCTCCTCAGGCTGGTGTGAATGGATAGGCTTCTTTTTAGAGCAAGACTTTGCTTTACAAACGTTATAAAGGACATTTCTGTTTAAGGCACTGGGTCCTACCTAAGCCCAGTGGGACCCAAACTGGGTCCCTTTGCTGCTTGCAAAAATCAGCACTAAGAGAAAACAGCTGCATCTCTTTGTAGTGCCCTCCATGACGCTGTAATTCTCACTCCCAGGCTCATCTTTGCCACCCTCCTAGTGTGTCATTTTTTGGCACCAGCAGGTAGCCTCTGCCATGAAATGCTCACCACGTGGCTGCTTTCTTTTAGAAACATCCATTGCCATAGTCCCAGACAGCTCTGACCAGCCAACACAAACCCTTTTAGGGGTCACCAGGGAATTTGGATCCCCATCTTGCATGCATGGTTAAGAAACAGTCAGCCCACCAGGTAGAGTGGTTCCACTTTTATGTCAGGCTCCTAACACTGAATCTGTAGTTCTTACAGCAGCAATAATCAGCCACAGAGCCTTGGAAAGACAGGCAGACCAGGTTCATTTTAGATAAGGGAACTGTGAAATATGACAGCATGACAGACAACTGCACGAGGGAGAACTCTTTCCACAGTTAAAGCTTTACTGACAAAATGCTGCAACTTCCCAGCAAGAGCTGCTCAGTCAGCTCCAGAGCTTCATCTGCTGTTATGCCTCAGCTGACACCTTCCAGGTGGGATTCTTCTCCAAGGAAAAGGAGATGGGAAGTGGAAGTTATGACAGATGTAGCTATTTTGGGGTAGAGAGCTCTGAAGGTCCTGGAAGTAAAGATGAACATGCCCATGGCACTGTGAAATCTGGTTAGGGTTTGTATTTGCTTCGTTGGAAGATGCCAAGTGCACCTTCAGCGAGGTCAGGAACAGGGTGTTCATCTACAAGCACCCATCCTCTGTCTTCTCACCCCATTTCTCCCCCCCCCACATAAAAATGCACAAAATTTTCTAAAAATGGCCAAAGCCTGCTTCTGGGGGACAGTATTAAGTCCAAACCTCTGGACATGGCACAGGGCAGGGTGTACCAGCTTTATCCAGCTACTCCAGCTAAAGGGCAGCCTGCAAAAACTGCTGAGCACTGGTTCAGGCATGATGCTGGCTGAGAAGCCCACGCCTCTGTCCTGTATGATCCTGGTCATCCCTTCTCTGTGTGAGAGCCAGAGCTGGTGTGTGCTGCTGCACTCCTGAGGGAATGTGAGCAAAAGAGACCATGGAGGCAGCTCCAGACAAAGATTTTTGGCTGCATCTCTGAACACTCCTCTGCCAATGAAATATTTATGATGACATGTTGCCTAGCAATGACCAGATTGCCCTGAACAGGCAGGAGATAAAATATACCATGGGATGTGGGAACCAGGGAGAGATTGTGAAAGGGGGGAAAAAAAAATCAAAATAAAACCAACTCCAAATGGGCACGGATTTTGCTGGGCTTAGAACCTTTTACTAGTAAGAGATGAAAAATAGGTTTTGTTCCGTAAAGAACTGGATTGGTCAGACTGACTTCACCAGCTAGGTAGAAGTGTACAGGGATAAAAGCAGGCAGTCAGGAAGCTGTTATGTAGCTGTTATGCTACGTTATGTAGCAAAATGGTTTATTTTTGTCACTGCTTGGCGATGTGTGTCCAGACAGCACTGTCCTGTAGTGTTTTCCTTCCTCTCCTTGTCAAGGTGCCAAAGCTAATTAAAGTGAGCTGGGTCTATCTGTGAAGTGGGATTTACTGAAACAAACTAATCAGGAAGGCAAAAATAGCATGTATTTTTGTCATTTGGAGGGAATTGGTTGGCTCAGAAAGAGGATGGATGGGAGAGCCGAGAGCTACCGGATGTCGTCTGGTTTGCCATCTGATTCTCCTCAATCATCCTGCTGTATGTGCAGAGAACTCTCAGGTTGTTTTCGTGTTTTTCACCTCCTAGATTTAACCCCATTTCCAACAAGGTGGAGAGCCAACAGGTGAGCCAATAGTGTTTCTGAAAAACAACCACTTAAAAAAAAGCTGGTGGTGCATTTGCTTTTTTGGTGGTTCTCAACATAAAGAGGAGAGAAGAGGAAAGAGAGGAGTTCTTTTCCTGTAGAAAGAGATCATCTTGCAACAGCATTTGTTTGCTGGAGCCCTTGCAGAGGCCAGCTGTTAATAGATGGGCTACATGAGCCTTCTCATTCAATTTATCACCAGTCTTGCACAGAATGATTCTGCTGCTTTCACAAGGGCAGTCAATGCAACTACCTCACAGATCTAGAGCAGCCCTGATTGCTTGACCTTCCATTGCCTGGCAGTCTTTATTCTTCCCACATCCTTGTGGGGAAGGGATGCTTGCTTGCTCCATTTTGCAGATTTGAAGAGACGTAGTGCTTAAAGCCAGACAGGAGCTTTGCATCACCCAGCCTAACACGGGTCAGGACAGTTCATTGCTCACCTCAATTCTTTGTGCATGACTGATACCATCCTTCCTCAGAGCATCCCATCCCACCACCAAGCAGTGGAGACTCCTTGGAAAGCTTGATGCTTTTGGTTAAACCTCCTGGAAAACCTGTTTGATTTCAAATCAATGCATATCTAATTGAAAAAGTATAAAATATAAAGGGCAAAGATGGACAGCTGCAGGCAGGTGCATGGCAATGTGCCAGGGAGAAGTGTGGGCCCCTCTCAGCAGGGAGGTTGTGGTGCACTGAGAAATGGTCTCCAGAGAAGTCAGAAGACCCAACATGTGATCCTCACTGTAATAATCACTCTGGAAGCACACCCCAAACAAACCCCCAAGTCTATGGAAGGGACTTCTCTGGCCAGACCAGGCGAAGTGCTGTTGGGGGGATCAGTGTTCTCCTTGCCAGGGCTTTGGCACGCTCATGGGCTTTGGTTCCAGCAGGCTCCTTCAAGCATTTTGTCAACAGCTTGAATTTCTGCATTGCTCTGGCTTCATGAAAGCTTTTTCAGCTTTGTCATTTTGACATTTCTCCTTTGCTGGGTTTGCCAGGCAGAGGTGACACAACACTCTTGTCTAGCTCCCAGCACTGTCTCTGCACAAAGTAACCCCCAGGCACCTGCCTGGGCTGCAGCAGTGTTTGCCAAACTTGCAGTTTTTTCCCTCAGCTTTTATCCAAAGCAGCTGCTTAGCTGGGCCCTTGGAGATATTCAGTCAACTGCTTGCACTTTGGGAAAAAAAATCCCTTTCTCCAAGGTGGGTGATCACTGTGGAGCCGTACAAAGGCATTGGGGTGTTTGTGTTATCCTCTCACAGCAGCTTTGGGGACAAGGTTACCTCACTCCCTCCCAGCTCTCACTAAGAGTCAGCGTGGGGGAACTAATTGCTGCCACCTTTAATGGGTAAACCAAGGGCTGTTTAATCTTTGATGACTGAGCAGATCTGGGAAATAAATTCAACAATCTTAAACACAACAAATTATATGGTCAAAAAGAAGCCGAATGCGATGGCAGGTCCATTGAGCTGCTGAAATTGAGGGGCCAGAACGTGACCCTCTCTCCTCCATCCAGATAAAAGGCTGTCCATGAGAATGGGAGTTCAGGGTGCGGCGATCACAGATGGCACATCTGTGTCAGGAGCCAGGCTCATCAATTACCATTGACAGGCTGTCACCAGCGAGATATTCCCCTCGACACAGAATCAGATAATGCTGAGTCAAAACCACGTCCTTCAGGAGACTTCAAAGGCCCCCACTTCCTGCCCGATGCTATCGCTGTTATGAGCAGCTGGAAGGGTGAGATGCAGTGAGAAAGCACCAGCTCCCTTGGGTTCAGTGGCTGGCTTGGCCAGTGATTTGCTGGATGCCCTTGGAAAAGCCAATTAAGTTTTGCTGCCTTGGAATTCTCAGTTATACAATCCAGAGCTGTACTCAAGCATAATTAACTCATGATCTGACCGCAGTTTCGGGCATGTGGTTCATAAGAAGGAGGTGTGATGGTTAAAAAAAGCAGGAATTGAAAGTATTAATAGATTTTTAGGGCCTGAAACAATGACTGTGCTAATTTATTTATAGAGCATTTGTTAACCAGGCCGCAGAACCTCTTCCAGCAGTATCTACACTGCAGGCATGCCTGTGAGTCCTGCCTGTGCATCCAAAGAGATGCTGAATCTTGGCTTAGACATCTCAAGTGACAGAGACTTCATCACATCTGCAGGTCTGCTGTTGAAAGGCTTATTTACCTGCCCCTCTAACACGCACCACATTGGCAGTCTGAGCATATCCAGGATCAGCTCCCACTGAGATGGGATTAAAGAGCCGTAAATGTGAGCAATCTCTAACCCAAGTGGAAGGCTGCAGGCGGTGACTGAGCAAGCTCTTTGCATTCTGGTGGATAAACTGAATAGATTAGGGTTTAAGCCACTCACAATAAAGAAGGTTTTGAAGGTCTTAAATCATTCTCCAATTCTCTCCAATTGGAATTCTCTCAATTTTCCCAGCATCTTTCTTTGAGTTTTAGATACCCAAACTGAAGAAAGGACCAAACTCATCTCACTGACCTTTCATTTACAGGTAACATTTCTGCACTACTTTTAATCTCTTTCCTTATTCATTCATGGCTTATATTTGTCCCTTTAGCTACAGCTTTGTGCTGAGAGTTTGTGTTTGAATGGTTTTCTACTGTGATGCCCTATTTCTATTCCAACAGAGTTTTTGAACGCTCTCAGAATATCTGTTTTACAACCTGAGCAATGTTTAGACATAAGGGTAGGATGAATAACTTGATATTTTGATCTAAGATAATGTAACAAGTGCCCCAAAGTCAGTCTGAGTTGGAGAGAGGGAGTCAAATTCACAGCTGGAGTTGTTCAAACAAGACTTGAAAGGATACCCTGGATGGAGACTGGAATTAAATTTCAAGGTGGGGTTTCTGTTGGAGCACATCAAATCCGGCATTAAATGTGCTTTTTTCCTTTTCCTTCACTGTGGCTTTGAGCAAGAACCAGCTCAGGGAATTACAGGCAAAATGTTGCAGACATTTATTCTAAACTTTTTTTTGCTGAAATGGAAACGTAAGGAGGATCCCTGACCTGAGAGAGTAAACCAAAATATAGCCAGGGGCAGGTGAGTGTGGGATACCCATAGAGGAGAGAAGATGGACAGGGAGAACTGAGTTTCACTGGTGTACATGCTACACCTGTTCTTTGCTGGCATCTTATTTAAATAGAAAGTTGCTGTGGGACCACCAATGACCTCCTGTATATCCAATAAGGACCCATTTCAAGTGCCTGGCTGTGGGGTCACAACATAAGAAATTACCAAAAAATCTCTGTGTCACCAGCCTTTGGAAGTAAGTTAGAAATAAAACGTGTCCATTAAAAATCAATTTAAAAAACCCCCGCTGCTTCAACATGATACAGAAATTATGGCTCCAAGGAGCATCCATCAATGAAGCTGTTGTCTGTGGAGGAGGGCAGAAATCAGGAGAAAGGATGCAAGAAAGATGCAGGACAGTGGAAGAACATATTGAGGAATCGTCTCTGGGAAAAAATTCTGTGGGAAGTGAAGGGTTTTGGCAGGTAGAAAAAGGGGTTTTCACTAAACAGAATGTGAATGGTAAGTACCTAAAATGCCAGGACTTTCTCTAATGAAAAAACAAACAACAAACAAACAAACAAAATAAAGAGATGCTTGCAGAGAAATCTGGAGCTGAAAACTGCTTGCTTACATGAATAACTAATTCCGATTAATAAATCCAAGTTAAGAATTCCATTTTCTTGTCAAGTGGATATATCAGGCTAAGTAGGATGGACAGTGAGGAAAGAGAGTGGGCAGAAAATAAAAAAAAGAAGACAGCATACACCGAGTGTGAAGTGTCGGATGGATAGACTAGAGGCTACACCAAAGAAACAACATTTGAGTGTTTGCTTTTGAAGTGAATAAATGGGAAACTGGGGGAATGGAGAAATAGAGATGAGAATTGTCCAAACGAAATGATGGCTGAAAATCAGGAACTGAAACCAGTGGAAAGGGAAGCTGAAGGGAGTAGGGACAAAATCCTATTTGACAATCAGGGAAAGAAAGACACAGTGCTGGCAGAGGTGGAAGGGAGAATTGTTGGCAAGGGTGAAAGGGAAGTTCCTCTGCAAAATCTTGTACTCAAAAATCACAATCAAAGATATAATGAAACATTTCTACCTATGGGAAAGTCCCTGAGGAGCTTCATACAGACTTTCAGCTGCTGTGGTCAGATAAACAAACATCTTCTGGGAGGTTTTGTATTGTATATTTGTATCAGGTGGGACAGAGCTGGACAGAGCAGGAGGCAGGGCCGTGATTTACTGTGTCATACATTAATAGTATCAAATTATGGCTCTGTGGTTATTGGGGTATATGGTGGAGTGTGTTTTACTCCTGGCAATAAATGTAGCGTTTGCCTTGGGATGTCAATCAATAAACTATCTGCCTTAATTGGTATCGATTTATTCATTCATTATAACATTGTACAATGAAAACCAACACTCCTGCATCGTCACAGCCCCTGCAGCAACAGAGCTCTCACCAAACCCGTTTTGCACAGCAAAACTCAGGGTTTCAGATGGGGACAAACCTCTGAAACTTGCGGTGATTCCAGCTCTCCCCATGGACACCAAGGGGCTGCCCTCCATCACTTCTGATTGCTACAGACAAGAGGCTCATGTTCAATTTTGCCTTTTCCATGATCCGCTGCTGAATGGGAAGAGAAAACCTCTCTCTCCTTTCTTTCTACCTCAATTCAGCAGTGGAGAACAAAGCTCTCCCTAAGTGGAGGTGTAAATGTGGATACCCTGTGGTTCCGAGGCGCGTTCGCAGCCTGCAGAGATGCTCAGCCGTGCAGTGATTGGCTTTGCTTAATAATGGTGACAAAAGCTCCTCATCCTGCCAAAGCAGCACTAAAACCTGCCCTGCACACAGGACTGGGTGGCAGGGGCAGTGCTGGGGGCTCATGGTCTCTCCCAGGAAGACACCTGGAGTCTGCTGTGCCATCTGTACAAGGTGAGTGGCTTTCATGCTACTCTTGGCTCAGTGGGATGCTGCCACTGTAACAACATCTCCTGTCTTTTACCTGGGAGGAGGCAAAACACTTGAGTCAAAAGATTAACTCTGACACAGCTCAGAAGCTGCTCCAGAGGGGCAGAAGGGATGCAGCAGTGCATCCAGCCTGGAGAGCATGGGCTCAGGATGGGGTGAGCACTGTTTGCTCCACTATGGCTCACTTTCTTTTAAGTTAAAAATGATGACTGAAAAGCAGGAACTGTAGAATCAGTGGAAAGGTAACAGGGGCAATACCCTGTATGACAACACTGAAAGAAAAGAGGACTGATGGCAGTGGGGGGAGGAAGAATAGTTTCCAAGGGTTTTAGTTATAATGAATAAATAAAGAAATCTTTTTTTTGCTAATTCCGTACTTTAAACAGTGCTCATATAGAATACCAGGCAGTCCCAGAACTTATGGCATGATACAGAAAGAGGAACCTCTTTTCCTGCCTCGCTGGTACCCTCAGTCATGGCTTTGTGCTTTGTTCTGGGGATGCCTCTCACAGACAGGAATGTATGTGCTGGCAATTAGAGTTAGCACAGCCAATTACACTTCTGGGGTTTCCCTCTCGTCTCACCTCATCTGAGCAAGTCAATTAATCTCCCTGCTTCTCAGTTTCTCTGCCTGTAAAACAGATAATCATGTGGGCACCACCCAGAGTGGCTTAATCGAAGTGCTGGCATCTCCCCTGGCCACAGAGGTACTGTGGATTCTTTATCTGAAGCCAAGCAAAGCGCTGCTGTCTGACTGGTCATTATACCTGCCAAACCAGCAGCAGCCTCTGCCCACCCCTGGGATTTGCTGGGTCACCTCCCAGGACCTCCTGCCTGCTGTGGCTCTGAGCCATGGGAGACCCTGCTAAAAATAGCAGTGCTGGCACTTCATCTCTGGATGCTGCAGTTCATCTATTTTTCTTTTTTAAAGAGCTGATTTTACTGACATTTCTTTTGGGGAAAAAAGTGAGGAAGGGAGAGAAAGAAATAATTCAATTAGAGATGAAAATAATGGCCCCATTAGGCGGTCAGTGCTGGATCAGGCAGGAGGGAGGTGAACATGCAAAGTTCTCATGTTGGGAGGGAGGGTGTGTGGGGTGTGAGGGGCTCCCTTGCAAAAAGTGCCAGCGTGATGTGAGAAGAACAAGGCTGCAAAGGGAAACAGCCCCAGAGTGATGATGGAACTTGCCCAGGGTTGTGCACCACAGATAGGAACAATATCCATCTCTGCTGGGAGGACAGACCACCCCAGATCACTCTCCACAGCTCCCCCACCCTCACTGTTATTCCTCACAACGCTACAGAGCATTCCTCTGAGCCTCTTGAGCAGTGAAAAGCCACCCAGTTAGGTCCCAGGATGAAAATTTACCAACTAAACAACTTTTCTACTGAGGAAACTGCTGCAGACATGCCACATCCCTTCAGAAGGAGATGTCCACTAGTGCTGAATGTGCTGGTGGCCCTGGCAATGGAGACACTGGCCTGTTTGGAGGGGGATGGACGAGCTTAATCTGATTTCAGTTACGCTACCAAACGGATAGCGGCTGTTAATTACTTTAGCCACTAATTATTTGTATCACAGTATAACCCACGACCCTGAGGGGAAAAGTTTTGTACCCCAGTATCATATCTCTTGCATCAACTAATGATTCCAAAGATAGACATGTTTAAATTACAAGTAATTTCTACGTGCTTTGTGACAACTCTCTTTCCAGCATACGGTCTTTACATGCTCCCCATTTTTATGCAGAAAATGTATTGTGTTAAAGCTGGGAGAGCTTTTTATTGGGTATTTTTGGTATGCAATGAGTGCTTTTCTGGCACTAGTCCATCTTATGCCCACTTGGATTTTGAGGAGAGACTAAATGGCTCTGACATGAGTAGAGGAGGGTGAGCAAATGGAAGAAAGCATAATTGGAGCGGATGAACTTTTCAAGGCTCAAAGAGGACTGTAAGAAGAACCACTCCAGAGTTTGGAGAATCTCCACATTTCCCAACAACCTACTCCAAGAAAAAGGCAGTAGGTCAGCAGCTAGTGGTGGGTACACAAGCAGCACATGGGAGCTGTGTCAGGCTGGAGCCCTTCTCTGGAAAATCCTTTGTGCTCTCAGCAAACATCTCCTTCCACACAATACATCAGCCATCCTCCCAAGATTTCAAATTTTCATTGGAAAACCATAGTTTTTTTATGGAAATCAATTGGTTCTCATGATTTGTGGTTTAGGGGTGGGGAAACATCGATTTACTACAAAACAATAATAAAAAATGTCCAAATTCCCACCTCTTCTCATTTTCTCATCCAGTTCCCATTAGTCTGTGCTCATCCATCTTAAAGCACAATAGGAAGGGTTCTTTTGGGTGGGGTTCATCTTTTTAAAATGCAACCCCAAAACAACATTCGAAAATCAGGTGCTGACGTGTCTGAATGGGCGTGCTGAGCCTTCAGGACAATTTTTGTAACAGGCAGACAGGTGAAAGGGAGAAGTCACAGGAGGATTCAAACGTCTCATAAAACGCAAGAACCAACCTGAGAGCTCACATGGTGCTGAAACAGATGGCTTTCTGAGAGGTAATCTGTTTTCTCAATTTGGTGCTGTGGAAGGCACATAAACATTTCCTAAGGAGAAGATGACTCCTTGTCTTTTGATAAAAGGCACCTGCCCTCCATGCAGCCACTACCTGAACAAGGACAAAGAGAGAGAAAACCGAAAAAAAAAAATTATATAAAAATCATGTTGTGTTTTTCAAGTCTTTGTTGGAAAAAGGATGTAGAGAGGGTGAATATTCCTAATTATTATCTGAGCAGCATTCACAGGCAGTAGCTTTGGGGAAGCCTGTGGCAGGTTAAGAGAGCACATCAGCAAGCGCACACAAATGAGAAGGTACCTGCTCAAAGGAAAACAATGCATAAAACATCCTGCTTATGCAAATGTGTGATGATGACATTACCAGGTGCTGATTAGAAAATAAATCTGATTTGCTCAGGGCCCTTTTTTTCAGCAATCCACTGTTTTTTAAAAGGTGTCTGGTGGCTGTAACCTTGGCTCATTCCTCCATATTTGTCTGTCCCCTGAGGTGAGGTCCAGTCATTTGGAAATCAGCAGAGGAGGGAAGGCTCCTGCTCTCAGGGTGTCCTGCAAGTGAGGCTCCAGGCATGGCTGGTGAACAGGCCAGGGTGGTTTTTGTGCTTGCCACAGAGGAAATGGCTCTTTATGCATCCTGTAATCTGAGTTCCTGCTCCTAAGGATGCTCACACACACACCAATTCCTCTCCAGCCTCGCCCTGAGCCTCTAGTCATGCAGCAGAGGGATAAATACTGAAACAACTTATAGAGTAGGCTGGTTAGAAGTTCACTTCTAGCTGTGTTTACAAAGGTTTAGAACTTTCCTGTTTTCTCTGCAGGGGCAGAGACATCAGGACATGGCAGGAACGCTCCATCTGTATGGGCTGCTGTGGTCCCGGTCACCAAAGAGCAGCACTGTCTCCTTTGATGGCATTCATTTCTAGCAAGATTTTTCTGATAAACGCTGGCCATTAGCACATCCTGCAAGTGCCTTTTCTAAGCCCATCTCTTCTTGGCATCCATGACCTGCAGAGACTGGTTCCTAGCTCCACAAATTGGCACCGGATCACATTAACAGATGGCCCCGAGTACGCGTGTGCCAGGACTCATTATGCACCTCTTTTTTTCTAAGAGCTGTGTATGGACTCTGTCCAAGTATGTGGCAACATCTCTCACATCTGGGATCACGGTGATAGCTCCTTTCTTGTACAACAAAGGTGTGTCTCGTCTGTGATGTGCTCCACAGTCCTCACACTCGAAGGGAGAGAAGCATCTGTCTGACTGGAGTAAACAGCTGTGCATTCCTCTTCTCCAGGGGTGAGCTGCTGGCGGCCACAACAAAACGCAGCTACTGGGATCCATCCAGTCCTCAGTCCACCCCCATCCTTGGTAGCTCTTCCCAGCCAAACACAACCTCAAATGTTCCCTCATCTGATATTCCTGTGGAAGCCACAGCACAGGGAAAACCGGGCACAGAGTAGGAATTTTCTGGCAAACAGCAGCAGGTGGCTGACAATGGAAACGGCAAATGGAGCCTGCAGCCTCCTTCCTTGGTGATACTCAAAAGCTGTGTGGGCACAATCCTGAGTAAGGTGCTCTCAGGGATCCTGCTTGAGCAAGGAGGTTGGACCAGAAGGTTTCCAGGTCCCTTCCAACCTTACCCATCTGTAAACTTGTGATTTTACTGCTCAGGGTGCATTGCTGGGGTTGCCTCCGCTGCAGAGCTGGTCAGGGAATGTCTTTGAGGCGGCAGCTAAAGGGCACAGACACCACGGCCCCATCCTGATCCAACAGACACTGGTTTTGAAGCTTTTAGCTTAATTTGCAAAACTTCAGGTCTGTGTTATTTACCTGATGGAGAAAGACTCATCCCTTTGGCTTCCTGAAGATCATCATGACTCTGCTGCTGCCCCTTTGTGTCAACCACAATTTTTTTTCCTTGGGAAAAATATGTTGTGCACTGATCTGTCAGTCACTTCTTCAGGGATATGGAATCTATAAAAAAGAAAAGCCTGGTTTTAAATGACATGTCACACTAAACTGCCTCATTACCTCCAAAGTGAGATGAAATGCATTCTTTCTACGTATTATTTTTTCCCCTACTTCTCAGTATTATTCTTCATTCATGGGAATGATGTTTAGCCTGGAAGATTATAGACTGGTCATAACCAAAGAAAAGGAGAGAAAGATTTACTCCAATCATGTCAAAGGGACCTCAGTGAGTATTAACTGATAAAGCATACACAGGTCTCAGCACCCCCTCACAGCCTGCCTGTGAATTTATCCAGCTTGATAAATGGGAGCAGTTTACAGAGCAGGCAGAAATTGATACGGGAGAGGTTTCTATCTGGAATGCTCTGTATAAATTACTGGATGCTTATCTGTGAGTAATTCCCTTGCATATGCTAACTGTCCAGACACTTAGAGCCCATGGCAAAGACATTAGATAACCTTCGATTCGCAATTGCTGGGGGCAATCTTCAAGCTAAATAAATAGTTCATCTCTTTCAGACCCAAATGATGTATCTGTTTGCAAGCACCACAAATACTGGTCTAGAAATGGATACTTCAGCTATAATTTTTGAGCTGTCCTTCCTTTTGTTTTGTGCCTGCAATTTGTGCCTGCATTTTATGTAATTTGGCAGCCTGCTACTCCTGCCTTGCCTATTTTATCCATCAGGTTTCTAATGTCCCCATTCAGGTGTCTGTCAGGTAGATGGACAGTTAAAAAGATGATTTTTGATCTTTCTCTTTCTTGCCATACATGCTCTATTGAGGCCACAAACCACCCCAAGCACCTTCCTTTATTTGCCTGCTTGGCAATTTTGCCACAGCTCTTCCTTGCTACAAACTTACGTGCTGAGCTGAAAAGGAAATATTTTTCTACTGAGCTTTGCAGTCTTGAGATCAGAATTCATCTGAGCAAAAAGTGAGGCCAGGATGCAGGCAGGGTGAAAATCAAGCAGTCAGTACATAAAGACAAGAGCATTTTCAGCACTCAGACAGGTGAGTGACAAATATCATCCTTTTCTGATATAACTCCCCCACCCCACCCTAACACAGACATTGCATAGTGTTTGTTCGGCATCAGCCGAATTTATAGCTCTATTTTCTAGAAAAAAAATCACTATCTCTGCCTGAAAGTCAAAGCAGATTTTTTTTTCCCCCAAAGGAATTGCATTGGCACTCTCAGCCCATCTCGCAGCCCAGGGCCAACCAAGTGTAAATGAACCAGGAGGAGGAAGTTCATTGCACAAAGAGGAAACTTCAGGCTGCTGGCAGTGTACAGCAGCAGATCTAAACCAGATGGGTGGAAGCTGCTACTTCTCCAGCCACCAAGAGCCAAGCCAGGGATGCCCAGCCTGTTGTCACCCAGCTGCTGAGCCATGGAAAGTTTGTGCCTCACTCTGGGGGTGAACTGGAGCTGTGAACAGCACGTGGCCAAAAGCCACGGTGTGCTGGGACATGAGTCCCACATGGAACTGCTGTCCCTGCCTGGAGAGACACAGCCCTCCATGGAGGACAAGCACAAGACTCAGGGGGTCCCAGCTGCTGCCTTTGATTTAAATCTGCACCTTCAAGCTGAGCTGCAATAAGTTGAACAAGATGGTCTGTACCAGCTTCCTCACCCCAGCCATGAAATAAACTGGAAATTATTAAAACCTTGAGATACTCTTCACCCAGCAATATTCTTTGCTCTAACTTTTGCTGCCTAACAAGCTGTGCTGGTAAGTCCAGTTTCCCAGTGAAGCTGGCTCTGTGTGTGTGCTGGATTTGTATTTCTCAGCTCTGGAAGAGGTGCTGATCCCATGCCTCATTCTTGGCATTGCCAGGGTCCCTGGCAGAAAGCTGTGCACAGATCCTTCCACAGGGGAATACTTCATTAATTGAGTGCTGACAGTCCTTCTCACTGGGCTTCTTTTCCACATGATAGTCAAACACATAATTTTTGCTCCTGAAAGACATTGCCTGCAATCCTGCACGGCTCAACTGCATCACACAGGCCCTAGCAGTGGCAGAAGGTCTGGAGCTCAGCCTGTACCTCTGGGGAAGGGAGCAGTTCTTCCCAACATGCAGCCAGGATCTTGTACAGATGCAGAGACAGAGATTGTCTTTTGATGATCTTCTTCCACCTTGTGGGTTTTACAGCCAGTGACAGCCCATCTCTGCTGGTCAGAGCCCTTGAATGCTGCAGGCTGTGGCACCATCTCCGGCTTGGCTGCCCTCTCTCTCAAAGCCAAAACTATCCCTTCCTTTCCTCAATTTTCTGTGTGAAAGCAGCACTCAGCAGCTGTCCAGAACTGCAAGGCACAGCTAAATATCCGGAGTCCATACCTGCAACCAGGGGTATCCCACCCCCAGAATGGGGGTATCCCAAGGTTTTATATGGAGGCAAAACAACTCTCTCATGTTCAATGGCATCCCTGATATTTTGCAATCTTTTTTTGGCTGCCACTGCACATGGAGCTAATGATACTGGAGAACTGTCAAAACTGAATCCAGCTATGCCCAGTCCAAGCTCAGCACGTGCAGAGATGGCCCAGATTGTTTCTCCCCACATCCATTACGGTCAGTTACACCGGTGCTCAGATTTACCTATTCACACAGATTTCTGAAATCCTTCGGAGCTTCCCCGCTATTGGGATGGCATTTGACTGCCCAGATGCCCAGAAGACCTGAGATCTTCCCCCTCACTCCAGCTGTGTTGTGAGCAAAGGCACAGCTGGAGGGAAGTCCAGTTGGGATGGCTATTGGAGGAGCTCAGCCCTCTTTGGCCTCTTGCCCACCAGTTCTTGCTCCTAAGAACCTGAAGGCAGACTTTACACCACAATTACTTTTTTTCATAAAAAGCTGACATCATTGATTATTAAAGGTCAGTGAAAGGAAGAAATATCTTTGCATTTGTCTCTTTAGCTGAAATCTGGGAGCTACTGCCCATCTGCCAGGGTAGTGCTGGACATAAGGCCAAAGTCCAAACTCAGCAGCAAGCTACAACCCCTCTAGATCTGGCCAGAGCAAATAACATCTCTTGCCACTGCTACATGCCTGTGATTTGGGTCAAATAAACCTTTTGCTGCATGCTTGCAACAATTTGCATGAATTTCTTTAGACTCAGGGTCCAACAAGTGTTCTGTGCAGAAGGGAATTGGGCACAAGTTTCTTTTCTCTGTCTCAGCAGAAACATTTACATTTCCATCTCACAGAAGAGAAAATCTAGATGCTATTTTTTCCTCCTCATGGCTTGTTGCAACAAGGACTCTCCCTACTACCTTTCCCAGAGGAGAGAAGAGTTGCCTTCATTTCTAAATTTAGATTTAATGAGTGCAAAATGAATAAGACAGCAGGGGAACCTAATCTGGTTAGCAGAGCAGCAGCAGAAAGCACAAGATGCTTGAATACAGTGTTGGGCTGTGATTTCCTGTGCTGAGCCCACAGGAGCACTGGTTTTGTGGATAAACAGCTAAGTATGAATTCTGCAGGCAGTCCTTACTGCTGGTGATGACAGCAGAGCTGAATTTGGCCCTGGGCAAACACGCCTTCCTGCT
>NW_008239758.1:7000031-7003416 GCF_000691975.1 Corvus brachyrhynchos | reverse complement strand
CTGCCTGCTGATCCTGCTGCTTGGATGCTGTTTATGAAATGAGAAATAGCACAGGCTGGAATATATAAAGTTCTGTGTAAAACCAGCCCCTTGACACAGCTTGCAGATGTACTTGGCTCCCAACAGGCACCCTCTGGCCATCCCTGCCATCGTCCTGCTCTTGGGTCTGGGAGGGCCTAGTGTGGTGCCTCTCTCCTCCAGTCCTGGAGCACTATAGAGCTCAGATCATTCACTGATTTAAAGCAAAATTATTTGCTGCATTCATTCAACTCCAAGATCCCAAACCAAGTCTATCAGCACACCTCAGTTTTGCTCCAGACCTGATTTTCCAAGTCCCTACTGATACCCTTCACTCCTGACTTGCCTTATCCTTATTATCCTTCCCATCCCTCACACCCCAAAAGGAGAGTGCTGCTGAGCTCAGCTCTCCTGCATGGCTGTACTGATCTGCAAAACATCTAAATGGGTAGGATGTCCTGACTTTTGCAGCTGGGGTTTAGGATTCTCAGAAAATGTTTCCTCCAAGAACCCAAACATTACAACCCCAAATTGCTTCGTGGAGGTCATTCTTGGGGAGTAGCTCCATGAGGAAAAAAAAAAAAAAGAAAATTGCCACCATTGTAGCCAAAGTAGCTTCACTGCCCAAAAGTACAAAGAAGAATGTGTATACAGAGATAAAATATTTGGATTCCACTGCAGGGCATTTTAAGGCAGAATCAGCACCTGGCACTCGTCAGAAATGGCAGAGGATGGCTCATGATGTTAAATGATCCAGGCACTTGCTTTGGTCTCATGTGAAAGCCGAAACTATCTTCAGAAACCATAAATTCTGCTAATCCTGTGCTGATGCCACCACTTTCTGTGGTGTCCTGGGGCTTCCTTAGAGGTCTGTGGACCAGAGACGCATAAAGGATGCACAGACTGAATTTCAAAAGCATCTCTGCTCCCACAGTTTCTAGTGAAGTCATCTGCAGAGACTGCAATGCTCCAATCCTTTCCTAATTAGATCAGCAGTCTCATCACCTCCTGAGAGGGCTTGGTATATCCTCTGGCTTTTAAAGGAATTCTGTATCAAAAGCAGAGATCCAACAAATTGGAGCCTCCTTAAATACAGAAAGAAATGTAAAGAAAATAAAGAGCTTCCCCCATCACAATTTTGAATAATGACAGCTGGAGAAATAACACTTGTTTGTAAATAACCCATGACTCTTTTCATCCAAAGGGATCTTGGTAGCAAATTAATCAATGCTTTTCTCTGGACATAGAGGGCATTAATAACATGCTTGGTCAGTTTTCTCACTTGAATTTTAACTTTTTCAAGGCTGTGACCACACATTCCCAGAAGAAGAAATAGATAAGGTTATCTTTAATTTCTCACTAAATTACAATGGCCTTATTTTCAGGGGATGGAGCCGATACTATTTATACACACTTTATTTCAGGGGATGAATGCAAACAGCACCATCAATTATTCAATCAAGCATGGAGTTGGCAAATCAGCTGCATATGAGCAAACTGCTCATATGACCACGAGGGTCAATGATCCCCCTGTATAAGATATTTCTGCAGTATATAAATTAATACAAAAGGATGGATTTGTGTTTCAGTGTTCTCACGTTGCCTGGTGTCACACAGATACTGCATGTTGATTTGTCATTGTTGGGATGAGGGTTCCTTTGTACCAGTGGCTGTAAAGATGACCCTGGATCTGTGGCTTGTAGCATTTGCAGGGTGAGCTGACAGGACAAGGGAAGGGAAACTGAGAAAAAGGAATTGTTATTACTCCCATTTTATGGGTGAAGAGTGAAGGTCTAAGGAAACAAGGCCAGGTGGAAGCAGGTAAAGGGCCGAGAGGTGACTCCTGTGCTCCAGTCACAGTGTGTGTCCTCTCAAGAAGCTCTACAACTCAGAAATTCAGTGAGCAGCTGGGAAACTGCAGCTCTGTCCTCTCCACCTCCAACAAAATGAATGGGATTAGAGATGCTCAGAGATAACAGGTGGCCCAGAGGTCACCGGGAGCCAAATCCTCACATCTGTAAACCCTGTGAGTGATTTCTGTGCAAGCCAAAATGAGCAAAGAACGGTAAAGTGTTTGTAAAGATTTATATAAATGATGCTTGAATGTTTTCCTTGGGGATGTTCCTGCCCTTTGCCATGAATCTTCATACAAATGATATTTTTGTGTACAAGACCAATTGTACAAAGGCAAATGCTCAGAAATACGCATCTAAGTGAGGTTTCACTACAAAGAAATCTTTGTGGTGCATAAAAGTTGCAGTCCCTCAGAGAGAGAATTGAAGAAATACAATCTAGGTAATACATTTTGCAGACCAGAAAATAGCAACAAAAGGCTGGCAAATAGCCAGGTGCCATAGACATGAACTTGAGGACTGAGATACATCACAGACTGTGTTTGAATAAGGAACACTGTCATAAAAAACAGGCCTGATCATTCATGAATAATACAGGACCAAGGGACAGGTCTGAATTTGTCATGTAAATTATTTACTGTAACTATGAAATGGCCACCTGTCTGGACTTGTTGCAGCATTTGAAACACAGCCCATTTAATAAAAAAAAAGAAAAAGTTGATTAAGCTGAAGAGGAACTTCTTTGGTCCTGCAGAGTAGCTCACTCCCGGCCTCGTGCACTGAAGTGTGACTGGGGGTGGGACCTCCACTGGGCTGAGCTCCCCTCGTTATTATGCTGGGGAGCACCTTCAGGGGGACTTTTCGCTTTGCTCTGCTGGTGAGGTCAGTGATGAGTTTGTCCATGGGGCCCAAGATTGGGGCCAAGCCACCAAAGTGACCCCAAGGTATCCTAGACCCCTGAAGCCACGAGCAGGATGGTGCCAGGAGGCAGTGGCAAGACCCAGCTTCAGAGAGGAGTCTGGGTTTAGGCTTAGTGAGATGGTAACACTTAATATAGAACAGTTGTGGATTTGGGGCAGAGATGTCTTGATTTGCAGAGGCACGTCCTCAGTGGGATGGAGACCCGTCTGCCAAAGCCAGTCTGACCCAAAGCTGGTGAGACAGCAGCTCTTAAAAACACAGCATCTTCAGGGCCAGCATTAGCAGTTGTTAAAGATGGGATAAAATCTGCACTGGAAGAAGTCTAAAAGACATTTCTCTGGGTTCTGGATACGCCCTTCCATGCCTCCCCCAGCCTGTTCCCACCATCTCACCTCAGTCAGCTCCTCCATGGGGACAGGCAGCTCTGTGCAATCGGAGCTGGAAGACAGCTGAGCTGCTCAGGATCTCAGTGTGGTCTTTTGTTTCTTGGTTTTCTTTTCTTTTTTTTTTAAACCTTTGGCTCTATAAAGTGCTTCCAAAAAAATCCCAGCAGATCAATAATGAACAAGAGTTACTTCAGAAAGCCACTCGGC
>NW_008239758.1:6973951-6999919 GCF_000691975.1 Corvus brachyrhynchos | reverse complement strand
CGGCATTCTTGTTTAAATAACTTCTTCTACTTCTCAATTGCCTTGTTTTTCTCAGGGTTGTCATAGAGAGGAAGATATTGATGAGTTGGTGGTGTGTGAGGGAGCATGGATGAGAGCAAAGTCATTTACTCTGTTCTCAAAAGCATTTATTTTTGACCTATTTATCTCGTCTGTGTAGCTACAGAATCCCTCTGCTCCTTCATGTCAGTTTGTTCATTGGGAAGAGCATCCTGCAGCAGAAGCAGTGCACAGACATGGTTAATGCTGCATTTTCTGGGGACTAGAGGAGTGTCTGTCATGTTTAATACATCCTGAGAAAGCAGACACCTTGTAGCAGGCAAGTCAATAGGTTGTTTAGTTAGACACAGCTTCCGGAAGGCAAAACCTCATTTTCACCTCTCTAAAGAAAGGAGAGGTTTTAGGTGTCTGTGCATTAGATCTTAAGAATGTCCCATCAAAACACAGGCTGCTGCAAAGGTTGCTACCTTGTAAGAGAAATGTCTTACTGAAATCAGCAAGGTCTCTGCTCTCTCCTACGAGAAAGGAGATGAATGAAAGCAGGCAGTAGGTTCTAAGACTGCTTTCCCCAGGAATAGCCCGAAACTTTTCTTCCTGGTGCACTGCAGCCTTGTTTGCACTTACCTAGAAAACTGGAAAAGAGCTAAAAGGTGAATGATGCCAGGCCAGGCTGTCTCTGAGTTTTAACCATCAAAAGGCTTCTTCAGCAGCAGTAGCATTATGAAAAGTGCAAGACAGAATGTATGATGTGGATCAAGAGCTACCCACAAACTCTAGTTCTCCTGGAAGCTACACTCTCTGTTGAAGACTTTCCTCTGGATATTTTTTCCTGCCCTTGCTGAAACAGAGCTTTATTTCCAACCCACACAACACACTTGTCCTCTTCAGGTCTCACAATTCCTCTGTTCACGCTGGAAGGCAGCACTGCCAGCGGAAGAGTTTTGACTGTAGCAGTACATTAACTAAACATCCTAATTAACTGATTCACCCTTTTATTGTCTCACATCTCCACTATCACTGGGCCTGCTGTGCTCTAACAATGCTTTAAAATTCTAACTTGTTTTTTTCTCCCCTGGCTTTTAAACACCCTCGCATTCCCATCTGCAGCTTCGTATGGGGATACACATGCAAAAACAAATAAACATGCTTCTAGCAGGCTCCTTCTTCTGAACACAGCCCCCAGAAGGCGGCTGCCCTACATGTTTCTAAAGCTTTAACCCAAACTATGACCACATAAATACAGCTACAGCGATACCAGGTAGCTAACAATGGCAATAAGAGAGCAGGGAAAAGAGGGAGGGAAAAGGGAACCAGCTCAAATAATATTTTCTGAAAGATGATCCTAAATGTTATTAACCTGATTCTCCCCTGCCATCAAAATTACACCAAGGGATCTCCGGTTCAATGAGATTCAGACCATGAAAGACCAACAAAATCCTTTCTGTTAACAAGCCCATAAACTAATGGCACTTGAAAAACTCAGCACACCAGGCTTTATGACCCACGGTGAAACGGATTAGAAGTAACACAAGGGCAAAGAGGGTTCCCTAAAACCTTATCTTTAGCTACAAAGAGTGTTCCTCTGCTGAGCAGGTTTTGGTTTGCAGCTCAGCACCCTCTTCTGTATCTTCAGAGGCATTTGTGGTCCAGCAGCATGTTTCCACAATACTAGAAAAAAGTAAAATAAATAAAAAAACTTGTCATTTCAAGAAAATATTCTGGCTTCATCCAGAAGCCTAGATGTTTCTCAAGCTGCTCTGCTCCTTTCCAGACGCATTTGTAAGTTGTGTGGGTGTTGGCACTGGATGAGTGCTGTTTTCAGTGGGGAATTAGTATATGTCCTGAATGGTGAAGATATGCTTTGTATACACCCAAGGCTTGCAGGAAAAGGTCTCCAGGATTTCAGGTGAAAGCATTCCTAATTAATCTAAGGGGAAGGGTAGCATTCAGCATTGTCTAAGGGCTGCCACAAACACATCACCATATCAATCATTCATATCACTGGCTCAGCAGTCCCTTTCTTCCTGCATGCAAAGGGAGGGTTGGAGAGGTAAGTTTAATTCCAGAAGCCATCTCTAAGACAGACAATCAGGATGAGGCTCCATTCCATCCCAAGGATTTCTTAGACTCCTAGATTTCTGCTTGCTGACTTTCTCTACTCATCTGCTGGCAGCAGCCTGAGGACCTCTGCTCATTTTGCACAGGCCACCCTGCAGCATTTGGGGCACGTTCACTCCTCACTGCCATCCCGAGTCCACCCAAGAATAAGATAAAAATTTCCATCCCCTCTGCTCTCCCATCTCTCAGCAGAAATTTTCCTAACTTGCTGTATAATGAGACCATTTTTATTCTTTCTGGCCATCTCCTAAAGGTGAAAATGGGCCCTCTGCTGAGCTTCAGCTTCCCAGGCTCAAGGCTTTTAATGAAGACCTCAAATTCCTTTATTTAAGGCCAGCAAGGTGACTAATGGACTAAACAGCCTGAGAGATGGAGGACTGGCTCTGCAGAAAAGCACCGTGGCAGCCAGCAAGGTCCTTGTGCTGAGCTAATGTTCACAACACCCAGCCGGCCCCATGGACCTCAGGCAGGGAGCAAACTCCCCTGAGCTGCACTTTGTTCTCCTCAAGCAGCTCTTTCACACCTACAAGACCAGTAAAAACACCCTATTTCTACAGCTGCCCTTCAGCTTTATGGATTTTCACTCCTAAAATAAGGGTTCTCCTACAGAGAACTCTGCATGCTGAAAAATCCAGGCTGGAGCTCTGCAGCCTGTGCTCAAAGGCAGTGGGACACGAGCAGGCTCAGCCCCTGAACATGGTGCTGCCAGTCTGAGGATGAGCCCTGCTCAAGCATCTTCCCATCCCCTGCTGGGAGGACCAGGAAGGGAAGATGCAAATTTGCAAAAGAGCAGCCACAAAGCCAATTTTAAAACCAATGTTGGCCTCAAGCTAACAGGAAAAAGTGCACCATTAGCTTTGATTTTTAAATACATTAGTTATTCTCTCAAAGGCTGGATCAATGGAAAAAGGAAACTGAGCAATGGATAAACCTTTAATTGCTTATAGGATTCATCCTCACACTGCCTGGCCAGAGCATGGCTTTCTGCTGGGTGACTGTGTGCTCCTGCATTCCCTCACAGCAGCTGTGTCTGCTCCCATGTCCCAGGCGACCACTAGGCCAGTCAGGCACTCAAAGTATTTTTCTGGTGGGGTCTGGATTGGCAAAGAGGCATCTGTGAAAAGTTCCAGAAGGTTTATGTGCACTTGTGTTTCAAAATAGAACAAAACACTGAATTTCAGAATTTCCACAGAAGTGTAACGTTAAGCAGAAAATATTGCTTGAAGGCAATCAAAATATTTCATTTTGATAAAAGCCCAAATATTCCAATTTATTTTATATGCTGAGAGAATTCAAGCTACAGCTTCCCAAAGAAAACTTGAAATGCTCCAATTTCAACAAGATACTGTGAGCTTTTGTTTGAATGAAATAGCATTGAAATGGAGATATTCCCACAAAAAGTCGTAATTCCCTCACAGGGAATATTCTGACTGGCTGTATGTAGCAGTTTGGTTTTGCATTTTGCCGGCATAGCCAAAGGCATTTGTGTGGAAGGACACACATCTATCACTGGAGTGACAGGAACACAGAAACACCTAACTTTGCCCTGCTGTGAACAACATGGGATCCGTCCCTCTTCTCTGGCTGGCTGAGCAAGGCTCTTCAAAGAAGGTTTGTGGTACAGAGTCACAATCCTAAGGATGTGTTTTATCCATCCAACATTCTCCACTCTGCACCACCGGACTGCTCTTTGCAGTCACACACAACCGAGGGAACACCACAACCCAAAACCAAAACAGGTTCTCCCAAGCCCTCACAGCTCCTCCAGGCCACTCAGCCAGCTCAGGAGCACACAGATCATCTAAAGCTTTGGGAGCTGAGCAAACGTGGTGCAGAGCTAAGATCTCCTGTGGAGCTCACTGCCTGAACACCACAACCTTCTCCACTTGGAGCTCCCCAGAATTCACCACCGGTCACTGCCTTAGATCCAGCTCAGGATGGCCTGGGGTGGGCACAATAACATCAAGATTTACCCAAGGTCCTGGGACACCAAGGAGGAGAAAGATCAGAGAAGGTTGAAGGGGGCAGGTAAACTGATGCTGTTGATGTGACCCATCTGTGAGTCCTTTCTAATTAAAGCAGGGCTCACAGCACAGCCACACAGGGCCCTGTTGCTAATTAGGGAGGGCTGAGCACTGACACATTAGCCTCCCAGTCTCAAAACATTAACTTTACCAGGTGTAATATCTTCTGGGTGACATAAAGGTTAATAATCTGCATCCACAACAGAATTCAGCTCGGTAAATACCCAATTAACCAGATTCTGTCAGAGGTAGCAGCAAAAATGAAAGGTCTAGGACGGCTGAAGGGAGGCCCTGAAATGCTGGGTGTGATGTGTGCTGGTTCACCCACTGTGGGGGACAGTGGGGACCTGCCAGGAATGGACAGCAGACCAAACAGGAACGATTCCTTCAGAGGGAGCTTGCACAAACCTCAACACTACCAGGAGCTGGGCTGAGGGAAAGCAATGAAGTGAAATAAATAAAAGATTCTTCGCTTTCAACATTTAACAAAACATTTTTTTCCCAGCCTTCCTCCCTCATTCCTCCTGAACTATTCTCCAAAGCTCTTGTTGTTGGAAAGTGAATTCAAAGAAACAGTGGTTGGATTCAACTCGTATGCAACAAAATTGGTGGTGTTTTTTTGTTGGTTTTTTTTGGTGTGATTTTTTTTTTTCTGACTTTTAATCTTTGTTTTGCTCACTGCCTTCCAGAAGAGGGAACTGGAACAGGGAAGGATGAAAAATGGAACAAACAAGGAATAACTGAATATTCAACTCAGTTGGAATGCAATTGCCTTATTTAACATCATTTTGTAGAAGCTCAGGAGAAAACTACCCTATGATACACCAGATTTGAAACATTTAAAAATAATGGGTCAAAGAAGTGCTTACTTTTATTCTGACCAGTACAGCAGCTGGAACAAGTGAAGTGTGTGTCGCTGAATCCTCAGCAATGTGTCGCCCTCTCGGCCTGATCCCACAGCAGTGGGAGCATTAATGGAGATGGAGAAGCTTCTGCAGCTGCAAGGGCTCAGGGTGCACAGCAGGGCTGAGCCACTTCACTCAGCTGTTGCTATTGCAGCTAAAAGCTGGTTTTTTTTTTCCTCCACAGCTGAACTGACTCAAAGAGTGTGAGACACATTCATCACCCCTAACACATCCAGCATTTTCCTGCCCAAATCATGTTCCTTCTGAGCTCCTCCTCATTTTAGTGTCTTCCAGGTGTTCAAGTTCCTCTGTCGTGCAAGAATCTAGGATGCCCTTGTTCTCTCCTTCCTTTCTCCATTAATTAGACTTCATCTTGCCCTTCCCCCAAACCTGCTTAACCTTCTCTGTCACAACCACTGCTTCACTGGACCTCCCCTCTGAAGGCACTGCACATGCACAGAACACAGTCACCCTCACTGTCATTTCTAGCAATCTTTCAACATCAGCATCAGAACCTCCAACCTGAACTCTCAACCCTGCTTTTACTGAGACTGAAAACTTTCTGGGACAGTCAGAACACCAGCCCAGCCAGCCAGCCTGGGAGAACCAAAGAGATCATCCAGTGAGACAGGAGAAGAATGAAAATAGTGTTTTTAATATCATTTACAGCAAACTTACAGTATGTATTTCACATCACATATTTCTAAACTGCTCATCTGGAAAATATAAGCTGCAAAAATACAGAACACAGTACTCAAAATATATCGAGCATGTGGCTTCTCTTTCTTTTTTTCTCTTTTTTTTCTTTTTCTTTAAAGTCAATTGTACAGTGAAACATTTCCTTTTCCAAACCAGGTTTTGGTTTACTTTGGAAGTGTTGCTAAACATCTGAAAAATTACCAGCAGTCAAACCAGCACAGTTCAAAGACCTTTCTGAGGCCCACTTTCCTTCGGGCACTGCAGGAAAACAGTGACCCCCAGCCCGAGGCAGGGGCAGTGGCACGTGGGCTCATGCAGGTCCCACGCACCGCTCCAGACTATTGGTGGAGATGCTCTGTGCAGGAAGAACCTTCTCCACAACCCACAAATGCTGCTCTGCCCAGGTGACTGTGAAGGACAGCAATGGTATGAGGGACAAACACCACAGACTGGTCTGGTACAGAGGCAGGTAAATAACTCCTCCAGTGCTGTGGATCTTGCCACAGCCAGGGCTCTGCAGGTGAGGTTTGAACCACAGCTGTGACAAACCGCATGCGGTGGTCTTGTTCTCCGACAAGACAACCAGTGTGGAAGCACCCTCCATGCACTGATGGAAGATTACATCCACACACCAGCTGCAAGCACTTGTCAGAGAAGTCCTGAGCTTCTGAAGCCCAGAGAAACTCCCACCAACAACCCTGCTGAGAGATGCATCAGGATTTGGAGGGCACATGGCAGGCCTGCCTCATGAAAATGCATTATTTTCTTTATTTACACCACAGAGAAAGAGAAGGATGGATAAGGGAGTGGGTTAAGGAACAAAGTAAGTTCCTAATATTCTTATTAGCTAAAACTCCAAGCCCCTCAATCTCTACCAGAGACACAGAGGAGCCAGCTGGTTAAAGAACAGAACTTCTTTCCCAATCTGCCTTGAATTTTAAGCTCTCGAGTTTGCTAATCTGTAGCTGCCATTAAGGGCTGTCAGGGGTGGGGGATAACCAGGTTACACAGGCAGGGCATGTGCTGCTGGTCAACCCCTGCAGGAGGAAAACAAGCAAAGAGAGATCAGCCAACCCAAAACCTCGCTGTTTCTCCACCATGCATGAGGCATGGCCAAGGACTGGCTGGGCAGTCGCTTCTGCTCACACACCACAGCCAGAGCTGCTCTCCCCCTGCCTGTGTCAATTGCCCCCACTCCCTCCCCTCTGATTTCAGATGGTGCTCGTGTGTCTCATCTGCACAGGGCAAAAGGAATTTAAAAACAGCCTTACTGCAAACATGCCCCATCTATTGCCATTTATGCACTGCTAGCTCACATGACTCCAAATGTCCCCGTGCCTGGAATGTGATATAAGTACATACAGCAGGGAAAAAAACATTTCTGCAGACTGCATTTGACTTGTATCAAAATCCTAACGAACACCACGTTTATTGTACTTGATTTACATGGTAGTCACGTATAATATAATACAACACAGCGTTCCATTTGCAGTGGTAGGCACTATGGGTTTTAGAAGGTCACAGCTCTTCCCCTGCTCCATCCCACCCCCTCCTCCCTACGGATGTGGTACCAAAGTGAACCAAGAGCTCCCTGTTGTGCGGTCCCAGCGCTGCTCCAGTTTCCCTCTGAACCTGCTCTGGGATGGCTCCTCCCCAAAAGCAGGTGAGGGAAGCTGCTTTCATACGTTAACAAGGAGACTCCAAAACTTTGGTGGTCACAGACCACTGGCAGCCCTTAGCACTTGTCAGGGGCAGTCATGTGCAGCCTCCTCACCACGCTTTGCACCAAAACACCATGAAGGCAACGTGGGGCTGTGGCTGAGCTGCAGACCCCTAGCACAGGGAATAGGCCACCCGTGATCACAGAGCACCGTTTGGTCGTGCTGCAGTAAGACTTTAGGAAAACAGCTGTGAGCCTCCGAGAGGGATCATCCTCCTCCTCTGATCAGGCAGGAAGCGTCACGGGTGAAGAACAGGGCTCATTTCTTCCTTTCAAGTTCACAGTTAGAGTTGTGAGGCACCAAAAATATAGCACTGTTTGCACTGAGGGGTAAATGCACTGGTACTTGTGCGATGTCAGAGTACCCGGCTTTCGGGAGCTGAGATACCCGCGGCAGGGGAAGAGGCCTTTTGCTGTCCCACCCACGGGCAATTCAGTTGGGAAGAACTAAGATATGTTAGGCCATATGCAACTCTCTTGATGCCCGAGAGGTTTCTGCTTCTGATCCAAGAGCTGTGCAAACATCGCAAATAAAATTTACACCACCTGCTTCACCTCAATACCCATCTGGTTTTGTCTGGGTTCATACCCTTCTGGTGTTTGCTCTCAGTAATTACTCAAATGAGTGCATTAACCGGTAGGAACACTGGGAGAGGCTGAGAATTTCAAGCATCTGTGAGAGAATGTTCCTGGAAAGTGGACTGGGAGTTGGAAGCCAGCACTTTGGCTGTCCTGGAGCACTGTGTGTCCAGCGGCGCTCAGCCCACTGGCACCGAGCAAGGATCCTCTTACTCAATTCCTAATCACGTATTTTTGAACTAAATATTTTTACTAATGAGAAAATTCCAGCCTAGGTAACTCAAGGAGCAGAAATATCCCCTGTGAGTCTTATGTCCATCCAGAACAAATCCCTGTGTATGAATTACAAGAAAGCTTTTCCAACTCCTCCACACCACAGATGATACGCAGAAACGACCTTGCAAATACACTGGAGGCATTTTCTTGGTTTTCTCAGCAAGTTGCAAGGAAGAAATAAAAGGGAAAATTCATTCATGAAGTTGCTATAAATTATTTGCTGAGTTGGAGCCAACAAGTTTCTTATTGCTTTCTGCCATATGCAGACACCAACTTTGTGTAGAACAAGTCCAGCACTACAAACTGTTCAGGGTATGACAAATCTTTTCCTTTTTAGGGTTTAACACCCTGCTCTGCCACACTGAATCCAAATATAAAGTGGGGGAAACATCACAAACTCGTCCCATCCCAAAGACCCCATTCCCTGGGGTCACTCCATTCATCAAACAAATACAGACTGAAGCAAAGCTTTGACAAGCAAAACAACATAAACACTACAAACATCCTAAAGTCCTACTTTTGCAGCCATCTAAATGGATTGCATCCACATGGCTTCTCCTGAATTCCCTGTGTCCTTCTGGGACCAAGCAGCTCAGAGCCAAGCAGCTGTGGCAAGACTGAAGATGAAAGAAAAGCAGTCCATGTTCAAACTCTGCCCCAGGAAACAGCAGTATTGCATCTGAGCAGGCAGAGCTTCCATCTGCTCCCCTGGAGTCAGGGAACAGACAATGGCCAAAGATTTTACTTGGCATCACTACTTAATAAAGAAGTACCTCACGTCTAAGAACTGCCGAAAGGCCATTTTTCAGCAAAGCAATTGTATTAAGACTCAGATTAGCTAGAAATGTCAATGGAATAATAGAAAACATCGTTTGCAGCCTAGAAGTTATAGATTTAGGGTACATAAGCAGAACAAATGATAATATTTTGAACATATGTAAAACTAAGTGAGACCTGCTGGCATCCCAGGCAAATTTAAATGCCACTCAGTAATTCTTGCTACCTTGTATTGGCTTGGTATAGCCAAGCTGTGCTTTGTCATCAGGGGAAGGAAGAACTGTGGCTGGAGAAAGGAAGCTGATGGTCAGCTTGGAAGAAACACCCACAAACCATGGGTCTGGTGGAGGTAGGGCTATCCAGGAGCACAGAAGGGTGGATAATCCTTTCAGGGACACCGAGTGGCTCAGTTACAATGTTCCTTCTGCCTTGGATCAATCTCAACCAGATAACCATGGCTGAACCTGGCTCACACCAAAGGTTCCCATCTTAATAAACTGCTACCTATGTTCCCAGCAATTAGCTTGGCTGCCAACAAAACAGGTGAGTCACAGCAGCAGTGTGGGATGCTGGGAGAGGTGAACCCAGATTTAGGTAAGAAAAGCCAGAACCTCTAATGCAAATGGGAGCAGGTCAGTATTACTTCTTGTAATCAGGGGTGCTCTGCCCTGTGCACAGGAAGCTTGAGAGCTTTGCACATATTAATCAGATCTAGAGAGAGAACAACAACAAACCTGCTCCTGTCTGCAAACACAGTTCACATGAAATTAGGGGGATAGATGAGCACGGCGGCGTTTAAAGGCAGAGCAGGAGTAAGTCTGGAAACCCTTGTGAATAAAGAACAAAGCTGTTATCACATCAGTCCAGTGAAGCATCTGCATGGGTCTTTTACACTGACAACTCCCCACATCACCTGCCAAGAATAAAGCAAACATCACACCAAGAACGCCCAAGTCTGAAGAAAATACCAAGCCCAACACACCCAGCTGAGACAAATTCTCACATGGCAGCAACAGCTGTGGCTGACTCGGGGGCTAAAGCTTCACAGTGCTGGTAGGGTTCAGGCTGTTGTGGGTTGGCTGTGGAGTGAAACTGCTGGTTGTGAGATGGAGTTGCCTTTCTGTGTCCCAGGACCTCACTTACGGAGAAAAAATGTGAGTCTGTCTGAGACACAAAGGTGAACCTTAAGCACATTGCCTCCACTGCAATGTGATGAACACAAAACTCTGATGGGGATAGGAGAGGGTCCAAATCTCATTCATTCCCTTAATTTAAATTTTTTTTTTTTTTGCCAGGAAAAAGAAGTCAATGCATCTCAGCCATTTGGAAATACTCCAATCACTTTCCAAATGTCTGCAGACCATCAGTTCAATTTGGAAGCATTTTGAAGCGTAGCTAACTCAGATAATGGAAGCTAATTCCTCTCTGCATCTTTCTCTTCTCACCTTCTGAGCAGGGTGAGACCCAACCACAATTAACAATAGCAGCACTGAGGAGTTCAGTGCATCTCACAGGGGAATGGCAGAGGAAGGTCACTGTTAGCTGAATTGCCAAGAATGGAAGGTTTGTGATATTCAAGTGATAATTCAAGTGATGGACTTTTCAGTCCCACTCTACATCCAAGATGTGCTGGGCAAAGTCAGAAAAATGGATGATTTCTATATATATTGAAAAAAGGTTCTGGAAATGCATCACCTTGTTAACAAGGATGCAAAGGAAATTATTCCAGTGTCATCTGCACCAGGTTTAGATTGGGGTCCCCTTTTGATTCCACTGGGGCTATGCCAAAGTGGGATCTGTGCAAGGGAAAGGAAACCCCAACCTGAAGTCATGCAAGGCAACTGGTCAATCCCAGAGAGACTGCTGAATCTCAAGTTTGTTTTTCCAAACGTCCCATTCCTTAGCAGACAGCCACGCAGGAACACAGTGCTTGGAAACACCAGAATAACATTTCTGCTGAGACTGAGGCCTCAACAAACCCCTGAATTTCAATGCCCTTGAATATGAAGGAACAATATCCACCATTGGATCTGGACCACACAGCTCAGACCATGCCCCCGTTTCTGTTCCTGGGAATGGGCATCTTTCTAACTCCATCCTTGTTTTTAAGCTTCCTGCACGGTTAAGGCAGTTGCAGGATGGGGGTGAAGTGCTGACAGGTGAAGGCCCATAACGCCATTTGGGAAGCAGAAGGATGTCTGACACCCTTCATTTGTTCTTCTATAACAAAAATTGGGTTTCAGGCAAAAATGGCTTGTGGTTCTGAACCCAAAATGCCTGCTGGTGTGGATGAAGGGTTTGGTCTGTGTATTTTCTTTAAACTAAAGCTCCGTTCTTAAATCAGTACCAAAGCACTGACAGCAAAACCCTTCACGATGTAGGCATCAGACCTAACCAGGGAAAAAAAAAGCGTGGCATTGGGGGCGGGGGGGAAAGCTTTTCAAAAGTTCCATTACCAAAAGAAATAAAATAACAATCATGCAGGAGTTCCAAGTTGCAGCTTAAAAATAACTAAGTAACCTCATTCAACTGCATCTCCCACACAAACTAAGAGAACAAATGAAAAAGGTAAAGAAAAATAAAATAGAAAATGTTATGTGCCCTGTTTCTATAACGCCAGTCAAGGGGGACTTTTGACTGTACCAACAAACCACAGCTTGAGAATGCTGGGAGTTTGTTTTACCTCATGTCAATCAGCATGCTATTCTCCTTCACCTTGGACTTTCAGAGGGGAAAATCATGAAATTGTGAAAGGGGTTATGAAATTTCAAGCAATCAGGCTTTTAGAAAGGTTCTATTCTGTGACATTTGTGTTCTAGTCTGAAAGTGTGTGTAGAGTATAAAATTATGAGCTAACATTTGCAAAGACAGCAGTCTAAGTAATAAATCTGCAGAATGAAGAGAACTGTATAGAATGATTTCAAAGGCTTATACTTGACAATTATATATATTTTATGAGACAGTTATGCACCCTGTGCCTTTTTTGAATTCATTGTTTTATGGATGCAGTATCTCTATTTTAGCAGACAGGATATACTAAACCCATGTAATGGTCTAAAAAGCATCATTTACCACCCAACCCAACAATGGCACTGCATAGCTTAATACTTTTTTTTCCTTAAACTCCTTCATCAATTGAGTGATTCTTAACATGGCTGAAAACCAGGAATTAAATATCTGCAGTTACAACATTTGTCGAGTATTTGGCACAGTGGAGTTTATTTGATACACCCTTTTTTCCTGCCCTTATTGTTGCTGAACATGTAATTCTGTGCATAAATTACAAACACACATGTAAAGTCAGTCAGGTGGAAGCAGTTTGATGCACCACACCCATGTTGCAAAGCCTGGATAAGAGCAAAGTCTGCTAAAAAGGTGCTGAACATGAGTGGTGAATTATTAACTCTCTGTAATTGTGCCAGCTCTGGGGTGTCCACTGCCAGCAATGGACAAGGACTTGGGGAAGATCAGCCCCTCTGCCACCTGTGTGGAAGTGACACCCAGCATTTGACTCAACATGCCAGGTTACTTCTCTAAACATCCTCAAGTCCACAACAGCTTCAAAATTCACACAGAAAAGGAACTTTTAATTATGATGCTAACCCTTAAAACCCTTCTGACATTTAGTCCATCAGAAACAAGTCTGGTTCCTGGGGATAGGAATGTTTTGGAAAACAAAAAAATGCATGCAAAGTAAGTCTGACCCCCACGCTTCTTGTAATCAGATGAAAGTTTCCCCACGGTTTCTGCAGGTTTAGGTAAAACTGCATTGCAAGAGCCAAGCCAAATCTGCTCCTGCATGGATGCTTTGTGGGGAGCTGAATGGAAGTTTGAATTGCTCAGTGCTGGCCAGCCTCTGCTCCCATTACCCAGCCTTCCAGAGGAACACTATTCCCACGTGTAAGAGCAAAATGCGGCATCCAGGAGAGGAGATTATTCCATCTTCCTCACACAGCTTCCACTGAAAGTCAGTGGAATTGCTCAGGTGAAAAGTAAAATACCAATTGTGAGGGTTGAAGGATTAAGGTCAGTATCCCTCTCATCTTGTAAACACACACACACGCACGCACACACACACACTTACTTTAAAGAAAACATCCACCACACAATTTCTAGATTGCAAATTATATATATATATATCTTTAAAAACTGGAGAGAACATAAACAGCCTCTCCACATATATATGTATTCACTGAGTCACATAGAATATGAAAAAACTATATTATGTAAATCATCATATTATCTATAATTCTCCAACTGACAATTGTTTTTATAGAGACACAGTGCATTCATTCTCTTTTTTAAAAACATATTATGTGTCTTCATTGGCTTGGTAGCATATTAGAATGAAGGCGTATGGATAAAAATGCAGAGGATTAAACAAACCCCTTGAGTCACATCACGTTTGGGTGAATTAAACAGGATCCTTTCCCAAACTAGCATAAATAAATCCTCCTCATGGAAAAGTGTCAGCGATTTAAGGGTTAACATAGATTTGAAAATAATTTTAAAAAACATCTTATTAGAGGACTACACAGATAAGTATTTGGAACTCATCCCCCTTTAAAAATGACAGCACGTTTGGCAAGTGTGAGCAAATGTCTTGAACTCTACTGGGTTTGAGATTTGAGCGCAGCTATTCACAGACAGCCACAAAGCTGCAATCTGCGAATAAGCCTGGGCTGGAAGGACTTGGATACCCCTGACAGCAGTGCTCGCCACCGGGAAGGTTTCCAGCAGCTTTCAAGGTATTTATCGTGGACTCGTGGCTGGTGACAGAGTGTGACTGGTGGAAGGACTCCAGCACCGCTCCCTCTTCGCCATCGCAGACACAGCAGGTTGGAGCAGCACCCAGCCTGGCCAACCCTGCAGGGCTCCACACACCTCATCTCAACTGGGAAAAACCTATTGCTGTTATCACCTTGCTGTTATCACCTGGCTTTCTCTATGCCTCGTGCCCAAGCCTGTGCCGAGCTCTCCGGTGAACCTCTGCAGATGCCCTCCTTGGAAGCTCGTACTGTCATCAAAAGGGCTGGTACCCAGCCACAAGGGCTCCCTGCTTTCTACATCACCCTGCAGGATGTCACAAGTGATCCCACTGAAAGATGCTGTTCTCAAGAATCCTGGCTGGGTCTGACTTTGAGAAAAAGACAAAAGTTTCCTGTGTTGCCGTTGCTGTTTTGCAGTTGTGTTTCTTCTTTCATTCGTGCTCTCTCCTTGTTTTTATTAAAAAGGACCCTTGTATTATTAATATAGTTCACCCCTCCACAGTCACTATAAAACAGACTCCATATTTTCACACCACTCATGATCTTCAAGGTTATAGATAAATTTTGTCCTATGTGGTTGATTTTGGGGCACCGAGTCCCGCCCCAGATTGTCTAGGGTGAGAGTAGAGGCAAAAAACTCACTAGTGCTGAGACCACCTTCGTGGTTCTTGATGTATCTTTTATAGTTTTTCCTCAAGCACTGCCAGGTGGTTGTGTACAGGATGAATGCAAAGGACTTGAGGGCGATAGCAATGCTGACATACAGGTATCTGTAGACCACGTTGTCGTACAGAGCGCAGGCTCCTTGCTCGCCACAGAACGTGCTCCAGAACAGACACGTGGAGTCAATCCCGGCCCCGAAGATCAGCGGAGGTGGGATAAAACCTGCCAAAATAAGAGAGACAAATCATGCTTTTATGATCCCTGTGATAAAGAGAGAAGACGTGACTGCAGTGAGTGGAAAGAGGGTACTTTATCAAGGTTAATAGTGCCAGCTGCAGCCTGTGATTCTAATTTTTAAAGTTCTACATCAGCCTAAATGAAGTCTGTGGATGAGCTTTTAGCTTGGACTTAATGTCTACAGAAGAGAATCCTGCTGATATCAACACGCAGCAAGGATCTTATTCAAGTTTGAGCGGCTTTTATTAAGCTTCTTGTTTGCCTAATGAGACTAAGTGGAGGGGTGAATGAAAGAGGAGGAGGAGGAGGACAGTCTTGCAGCTCACTCTCTGTTTAAACACTGGCAATTCTGCACTTTAGGGTGTTCACCTGAAGGATCTCACAACACTCAAGCACCTAAACAGCTGGGGCACTGAGATCCAGTTCTGGACTGTACCTTGACATAGCAAAAGCTTTCCTCTGGGTCTAAGGAGAAGAAACAATAGCCTCTAATAGATGTCAAAGATGCCCTCTGAAAAGAAGGGAGAATTTCAGAGTGCCATTAAATGAAATATCACAGCAGGACTCTCCCACAGCCATTGCAGCTGACTACCAATGACTGTTTCTCAATCATAGTTTGCAGCAGAGCTGCAATCTTAAAGCAAAATAATCACTCCAGTCTCCTTTAACTAATAAATGCAATGTTTTTCTTCTCTACTTTTCCCCATCCCACAGGGACACTGCAGCAAGCCCCCATTTCCCATGAGCCTGATGGCGATTAGGACATCCACGTTCCAGCTCGAGACTCCCCAGCCAGCGCACGTGCACCGAGTGTGCAGCACTGGGAAGAAAATGTGAACATTCTACATAATGTAACCATTTCTCTACCTTCTGCTGTATTTATGGGCAGAGGCTAGAAGCAAATAAACCCTGAAAAAACCCCTGACTGATAAAGTCACTGCTGTGGGTTAAGACACAGGAGCATTGCATCTACTGAAATCCAACAGCAGGCAGGCACAACACCCCCCTGACAGTATCAATGCATCTGTCTAGGTGCTGTGATGCCTGAGACTCTATAAATACCTGTGAAAGCAGACACAAGGACTGCAGTTTTTAGACAAGAGAGTGTTTAATCTTGGATCCAGTTTCATCATTAACCTGGATTTCCAGGCTTAAAGAAGATACCTTCCTTCAGCTTGTCACGAGCAAAGTAGTGACATTCATGACATGTATCCTAAGACTACAAATAAATTGGCTGTCTTCACTGTTTCCCTGTGGTAACTGAGATCTCTTTATTTTATTTTGTTGATGACTGGGGCTGTGCAGATTTTGTTTGATCTTCCTTTACGTTGATAAATGCAGGAATTAAGAAAGGCTATATGGGCTTTTGGTGCTCATTTTAACCAGTCATTAATAGCACAAATGTAGTAAATAAACCAGATGATAAAGAAGCAAGACAATCTGTTTGTTAGAAATACTAGTCTCAGTCATCATATCTAAAAACATGTCTACCTTCTGGAAAAAAATATCAGCATCAGCTCTTTGTTCATCATTTCAATGACTGGAAATTCCAGGCTGGGCTGGTTCTGCTCCTAAGTTAAAAGATGCTTTTTTTGTTGAAACCTGTGAATAAATGCACACTCAACCTGGATTTTAAAAATTCAGCTGGGCTCCTGCCACAAACAAGCAAGAGGCTGTGCTGCTGACTGCAGTTTGTGTGCCCAGTGCTGCTGGATGGCACCTCAGGGGTAGCACCCAAATGTGGCAGTGACTGAGGAGCCACCTTCTTTCTGGAATAGCAGAAAACCGCATTTGGATCATAATTTTGAGTTGAGAGCCCCTACTTGTTAACATGCTGAGACATGTTGACACAAAGCTTTGGAGACGTGCAGGCTGAACTTCAGAGAGAGCTGCCATCCCCACCTGCTGGCTTCAGCTGGCCTGCCTGGTGTCCACGACAATTTGGCCTGGAAAGTGCTCCTCATAAGACTTGAGAAAGGACTTATTTCCCTTGAACTGCAAAGCTACTCCCATGTGAATACAGGCATGGATGTGGATGTGAAAAACTTTAGCAACCAGTGAGTATTTCAGGTTGTTTTAGCAGAGGAGAGGACAAGAGACTCACAGGAGTGACTTGGTGCCCAGAACTCCTGAGACACGGGAGCTGAGGGGTTGCACTACACACCAGAAACTCCTCCTGGAACACTGTGGGGTTTTGTTATGTTAAAATAAGAGGCAAACAACATGAGCTTGTAGGAAAGAAACCTAAGGAAGTGCCCTGGTAAGCAGAGGCTCTTCTAGGATGCACAGTGAACACCACCCAAAAAGTGATGCACCCAGGATCTTAAAGGCCTGAAACTCTTTGCCATTCCAGACAATTCCATTCCAAACCTTTGGCTCCAATGGCACTGCTTTACTCTCTTCTCTGGGAAACTGCAGTAATGCTTTTATATGGAGACATTGTTAAGCTGCCCTCTCACAGCAGAGTTCCTATAAAATAAGATAATACATGCAGGAGGATACCAGGAGAATTCAGTCATGTTTCATGTTATTACAGTGAATATTAGAGAGAGTCAATCATGTTCTACCTCTTACTGCAAAGTGTTGCAAAAATTTCTGCTATATATATGTGTATATATATATATATATTTCATTGCAGAAACTGTAGGGCTGCATAAAAAAAGGTGCTTCTGTCTTACTGAAATCTATTAGTTACTATTGCACCTTCAGGTCTCATAGCTCTTCCATTTAATTCTCTCCTTTGGTTTGAGAAGCAGCTATTACCACTGTCTTCTTAAGTCAAAGCTTAAAGGTGAACTGAAAAGCTTTTAAAATAAATCAGTAAAGCTATTCTCAAACCTCAGGTTGATAGGGGCACAATTTGGGTACCTTTGCTCACATGGAAAAGTATCTTTCTCTTCATTTTCTGTGCGTTCCAGCTACCTTGCTGATATGCTGCAGGATGTATTGTCTTATTTCATGGGAATCCCGTAGTGACAGAGCAACATATAAAGATGTGAGTTTAAAGTCTCACTACAGCTTCTTTACTGGAATGAAAAGAAGAAATTTGTTCAACTTAAGCATACATGTCTGAGCCTGGTTTTAGAGGAATTCAGGATGCTGCTATCCTTGAGAGGCTTCTCTCTTTTGAAAGGAAGAAACGAAAGAGAAAAATCTCTCCCCTTAAGTATTTTTCCTTTGGAAACAACAGCCCACAGCCATCCCCCTTGCACACTTGCCTGCTGACACTCCACATCCAGCCAGTCAGAGCTGAAGACAGGCCAAAATCCATGAGGAGCAGCACCAGCAGCTAAAGAAAATGCTGCATTTGCAAGGTTTGAACCACAGCTGACCCAGGTCATCCCAGAAACTTCCCTTTGAGTTATCTGAGCTCTGGGTAAGTTAACTTGATGGAGCTTTTTGTATGACTGCAGGTACTGCACCAAAACCAATGGGCATCTAATTGGCTTTGTAAACTGGTCTGGGAGCATCATTTCCTGTTCAGCTAACAGGGAATAAGGTGTTAAGAGAGTAAGTTAAAAAATGAGATAACTTATTCAAAGCAATGTCTGGTACTGCTGGATTTTCGGTCCTGTACTTGCCAGTGTCTTGCTGTAGCCTAAGAGATGGCACTTTAGTCTCCAACTCATTCCTTTGGGACCAAGGGAGCCATGCAGGGAAGATGCTCCCTGTGCCCTGCTAAAAAAAGTAAATTCCACTCCCACAACATGCAGAATACCTGGGCGTGAGATGGACCCACACAATGACGGATCAGAGCATCCCTGAATCACTGAGACTAATGAGCTGAAATAAAAGAGCTTAAAAATAGGAGCCACCTCTTCCAGAGGAGAGAAAAACTCCACCCAGAAACAAGCAGCATGTGAACAACAGCCTGGTGTGTTCCCTTTAATTCTTACCTGAGAAGCACATACTGGTCCGGAGGAGGAGCCATGTGCATTTTAATGGGATATTAACCCACAGGAGGATACAAGGACTCAGCCTGTCTCATTTTCCTGGTTTCCTTTCCGTGACACCCAAAGGAAGGGGCAAGCCCACCATGTAACACAGGTCCTGTCCCTCAAAGGAGGGTGAAAATCCATATCCCTCTACTTCAGCAATATGCAATACAGCAATAATTCTGCAAGCTGCTGACACGTTAGTAACAGCTACAGAAGAGAAACTGGTTGTGTGGGACCATGGGAGAATCAGTCATTTCTCATGCAACACTGCATTTTCTTCCATTAGCACAACAAAATAGCAGGAAAAGCGCCTTCAGGAGCCTTGATGTGAAATTCTTCATGGAAAGGTCTTGGGCCCCAGTGTGTCAGACCCCACTCACGGCAACGACAGGTCTACAGGGACTAGAAATCAACTTCTTCATGTTAAAAAAAGAGTCTTCCATGAGGGAGCAAAGGTTAGGAGAGAAGGACATACAACTTTTGTACCTACCTAGCAACCGGAGCAGCAGGAAAAGCACCCCCAGAGCGTAGGACTTGAGTTCGGGGCTCACGGTTCTGCAAGGAGGAGGGAGGGAGAGAGAAGAGAGAGAGAGAAATCGATTCCTGTTGCTCTGCTTTGATTAACACACCCCGTGGCCATTCTGTGCTGTCAGCCAGGATGCCACCAGCACCTCTTCAAAAAGTCATTAATGGGGCTTTTCTTCTGCCTTCTCCTGAACTGCCTACAGCCCCAGAAGTAATTGCATCGGTGACAGGTTAGGAATTAGCCAAGTCATTAATAACAACAGCTAATCTTGTCACTGGATGGGGAAAAATGGAATTCCCATCTCATTAAATCATTGTTTACAAGCTCCCTATCATGTTTTCAAGGCTCCAGATGTTGAGAACTGGAGGGAGAGAAAACTTTTGGTTCTGAAACTCCCCAGGCAAGAACAAGAGAGGGAAGGCAGGATGGTGGGCCAAAAGGTTCAGCCTGTTGATTCAAGCCTCCCAGTGAGAAGTGCTCGACAGTAGTGACTTTAGCATGACACTTTTTTTATCTTGGGAAGACAGTGTTTGCAATGTCTTCTGCTATGGACACAACCACTGTTGCATTAAGTGCCATCCTTCAAAGGTGCTTTAAAAAAACCAATCATGGCAGGGGTGGTTCTCTGTATAAATACACTGGAGGGCCATCAGCCAAAACTGATAAAACAGAACCAGCAAGAGCTTTTAAGTTAAGACAAGACAATTCTGATCACCTGCCCTCCTTTCACACACTCATGGGCCATACCACATGGGTAAGACCATGCCATGGCTTCTGCGTGAAGCCTGTGACCTTGGGATGAATTTCATCAGTTTTCAGGCAGACCCCCATGCTCTAAATAAAGCCTTTTTGCCAGGAATCATCTAACCTTGGAAAAATGTTCCAGTGGTTAATGGCTTGGCTCAAATAGGATTCTACAGTTGAGTGGGAAATGAAGGAAACAGAGCATTAAAAGTTTATTTTAATGAAAAAATAGATTACCACATGAAATAGTCACAGTGGGTTTTTAATTGGTGGTGGTGTCCTTCCATCCACTTTTCTGTATTTAAAACCAAAGTCAATCCCCATACCTTAGGGTGCAGTAAAAATTGCTACCTGGAGACATCTCCTTTCCTCACCGACTACAGCAGGTGACTTGCTTAGACAAGACATTTAATTTGTAGACACTGAGCTCATTTTTAAATGACTATGGGAGCTGCCAGTGTCACTTGTCACTGCTCTGGACACCGAGAACACACTGATATGCCACAACTTTCTTTAAGCAATGGAAGATGGCAGCTGCAAGAGAGCATGAGGTGGTATCTAGCTCAGAGCTCTCCCCTGTACATTTGCTAGCTATCAGTGATTCTGAGTGAAGTTACAAATCTGGACATGTGAATTGTTTATTTCCTACAGCTTCCTTCCCTTTGCTTTCCTTACTCTCTGGTATTCTTCTTCCTGGCTGGTGCTGGGCTTATCTCATTTGAAGGCAACACTAAGATGTCTCCATGCAGGATCCTAAAGGTGCTGGCAGCTTCCTTGAACAAAGAACTCTTCAAACTTCAAATTGCTTTTGTCACAATATTTATCATGAGGAATTTGATTTCCCTTTAGCTAGCGGAGATGCAAAGAGAGAAATGAACTAGTAGGTGGAATATCTCATTTTGTATCCTGCAGGGAGACATGCCCTCACAGAACTGTTCTGTCCAAAATCTACTCAAGAGTGTGTTTCTAATACAGACCTTATTGATTGAATTTTATTGGAATTTTCCAGGCAGCAGAATGGATCTGCTATTTATGCCTCTGGTTATTATTCTCAGTAAGTGACAGCTTGGACAGCTAAGTAATTCTGGATAAATGTGAGCTTATATATATATGTATATCATAAGGTGAAGTGTTCCATATGTCTGGAAATAACACAAGGTCAGTTCTTTGAATAAGCTACTTTTGCCCACCTATTCACATTGGTTTAACTCAGACATGTCCTTCAGACTTCCAAGTTCCTTATGTTCTTGGACTTGGTCCAGGGTGAGTGAAGTTAAACTCCAGTCAGGGAGGTATTCACCAAAGCTAGTCTTTGCCACAGCTTTTCATTTTTCTGTGGTTTCTATGGTCTTCAGGCCATCTCAAAAGGTGAGCCTAAGCCTCTTTCTAAGCCATTATGTGCTGAGAACATAGGGGGGCAATTCTGCCCCTCTCCTGATGCAGCTGTAACTTCCTCGCTTCCTGGATTGGAAACTGCACATCTGTATTTCCATGTTAATCCCAGAAGAACAACCCCTGCCACCATTTTCTGCAACGTCCCTGCAGGAATCTTGTCCACTTGCAGGCCCAGTTCCACCTCACTCCCTCACTTTACCAAAGGAGAGCTCGAGCAATTCCTGTTTTCTCTCTAGCAACTCCATACTGCAGGCTCTGAACTGGGGCCACGCCATGGCTAAACCAGGTGCTATAAAGTGAAAAAGTGGCTTAGGGAGAAATTGGCTTGAATGCAGGCTCAGTATGAAATCATGGATCTGGGGACAGCAAGTTCGGTGTAAAGGGCAGAGGCCAGGAGCTGCGTGGGACCCTCAGCTCCTTGCAGCTCCTGGCCGTGCCCTACAGTCCCTCCAGCTCTGATCCCATGCCAAGAGCAGCCCCAGCTGATGAGGATGGTGACTGGAGCCCTACCTGATGAGGATGATGACTGACGGCGTCTGCGCCATGGCCCCGATCATGCTGCAGACACACATCACACACAGGAATGTCAGGAAGGCCTCTTCGCACCCAGGGCTGGGGCATTTGCCAGGAACGACGGTGGCGTTTTCGGCAGGGACCGAGGTGAGGCACGAACAGCCACTGAGGTTCTGCAGAGGAGCAAAACGAGTCAGGAGAAGGGAGAGCTGTGATCTCCACTGCTGCCCTCTGCAGCAGGGCTTGTCAGCAGCAACGCCTAATCCTCTAATGGTCAATTAAATAACTCCTAAGTGCTTGTTGGAGGGGGGTTTGGAAATAATTTCAGGAGCGTCAGAGCTGACGCATGTTGCCAGCAAGGGAAAGCTGTCCCTTGGCTTGTTCCTTTCCTTCTGCTCCTTTCAAGTCTCTCCCATAAATGTCACCGTGACAAAATTATTACCGAGTTATACCTCTTTGGAGGAGAATAAAGAAACAATCTGTGTCTCTGTGACAAGGAAGATCCCCCCATTATGGTTCTAATTACTTTCTTATTTACCTCCGTCCTCTTGGCTGTTGCAGTTAGACTGAAGTACATTAAATGCAGGTAAATCTGCAGCCCTGTTCTTGGCTGCAGGTTCGGAGCCTGCTTCCAGCACCTCAAACCCTGGGAAGCCGCCACCCACGATGGGCACTGCAGCTCACCCCGAGCTGAACTACCACAGCCTGGCAGCACGGACACCGCTGGACTTCAGTGCACTCCAGGGCTAGTAAATGACATCTGGTTCAGAAGGATTTATGTTGAGCTAAAAGCTCAAGTCAAGCGAGGTAAACTTTATCAATATGTGATCAGAAGGAGGGAGGAATGACTGCATTTTGCTTTGATCTCTCCACCAAGTGCAGGATGTGAAGAGAAGCTTTGTTTGCCAGTCACAGATTCAAGGATTTACTTTTTTTTCTTATTTTCCAACTTGCGCTCCTGAATTTCTGAGTGGGGGATGTCAGTGCAATTAAGGCACACAATACTACCAAGAAATCCCTTAACGAATACAGAATGAAATGGTCATAAATGATTCATGGCTTGTCTTCATATACCCGCTGGGTTTGCAGGTCACGTGTTTGTGTGAGGAGTAATGCCATAAAATACAACGTTGAAAAGCAGCTAAATCTCCTCCCCTTCCCCTCTACCATGTGCAAGCAGAAATTCTTTTGCTTTTCTGCAAAAGGGGTTCCCTTAGGACCATACAAAAACACACTTTCTGGTTCACTGCATTCAAAGATAAGGATCAGCAGGGATACTACTCCAACCTTTCTGACACCAATCTCTTTCTTCTACATAGGAGTCAAATCATTTTCTTCCAACTAAGTGCACAGAGGGCAAGAGACACCATGGTGCAGAACTCCAGGAGAGCTGGAGCAGACATGCAGGTGCCTTTCTGCTGGCAAGCAATAATTAATGTAACAAATTCCTGTGCCGTTAGAAGCTGACACCTGAAGGCTCCAGAATGGTGACAATTAGCACCACTAAGTGAAGTGGTGTTTGCACAGACAACAGGAATTTGTAGCTCCTGGCTCCTACTGCAGTGCACTGCTAGCCACCAGCCTGGACACGGCTCTGTGGATCAAAACCCAGGTAAGTCTGGAAAAGTATATACCTGCACTGAAATATCCTCGGACAAAACTCCCATCACAGCAAACACGCAGAACTGGGTGCTTATTTCCCATGGCTTCTCATCAAGGGACATAAAGTACCTGTTTTGGGCAGTGGTGGGGCAGATTCTCCCTCCACCAGGGTGATTTTTTTACAAAGCACAAGGCAGATCCCACCTTCACTGCCTGAAAATTTGTCCCCAATTCCAATTTTTTGACCATTTTGCGTCAAGATGCTGGCCCGAAGCAGTGTGAGTGGTTTGTACCAACTACATCAGCTTGCTTAGCACTGCACCTCATCCTTACCTGGGAGATCTTTGATCTTTTATTACTGACACAGTATGCAACTCACAGACATCAAACAAGGCAACATCAAAGATGGAGTTACAACTTTGTCCTGTGGAGAGGCAACTTTTTGCTACCTGTACCAAACTCTTACAGATTCCCCTTGTCTGCAATCCCACTGCATCCAGCCACTTGTTATCAGAACCTTCTGCTTCCCAGCAAGCTGCACACCCAGATTTCTGTGTGCCTGTGAGGCTACACAGATGCAGAGTTTACACCTTTAACAGCATCCTGAGTTTGGTGTGATTATCCATGCAAATTACCCATGGTTTTAATTACTCATTTTTTAAGCCCTGGCTCTGACAGGGAAGGGACAGGCTGGTACTTCAATGCAAAGCTGTGAGGTGCCAGCACAGTAACTCCAGGCTGGAATTCATGTGTCTCCAGCCAAAATGCTGAGAGAGTCAATGGCATCAAACAAACAAGATGCACAGTCCAACATGTGGTATGCAAGGGTCACTCCCAGGAATGGCTTGAAAGAAAAGTTCTTGGGGGTGCCAGAGCTCTGCCTACCAGCACTACCTATGGCTTTTTGGATAAGTGCACCTCTGGAATCACCTCAGTATGAGAGAAGGAATGAAGAAGAAAAAAATAACTGAGCTACACATTGCTTTTAGAAATTGTTCACAGAGGAAAAGTGAAGGGAAGCAGTCAGAAACGCACAATGTAGTAAAGTTAAATAAAGCATTCAGAGAATTTTATGTCCCAGTAAAAAGCAATCCTTGGCTCATCACAAGCGTATAACGTTCACAAGACCCTCCAGACAGGACATTACCTGGATTATGGGTTTAAAACTTGGTTTGGCAATTTGGCTTTGCCTCAAGGCCATTGCATGGCCAAACTGGTCCATAATTCTTCATAATGCCCTTTCCAGCAGATGCTATTGCTTCACCTGTTTGTGTTCAAAATGTTACTGCAAAAAACCCCCACAAAACAAAGAGATGAGAAGAACCCCAAGGATGACAACGAAAAGGCCAAATAAGAAGGAATGAGTAAGAGAAAGCGTGAGGGAGAGTGAGTTTTTTGCTGACAGGTTTGCTCTTGCAGAGCAGGAGGTCAGGCACCTGCAGACTGAAGGGGAAGAGCTGAATTTTCATTACCATGCTCCTTCCAGAGGAGCCAGAGCTTTGCTCTGAACTGCGCAGTGAGGAGATCGCTCCCATGCTCCTGCCACAGACTAACACCAGCTGTACACTTGCTGAAGGCTTGGTGAACTGGTGAGACACAATTCTGTGTGCCTGAAACAAGCTGGTTCCTTGTTAAAATCATTCTGCTCCCTTCTCAGGTGTTGACTTATTGTGAGGAGGAGGAAGAAGAGGGGAGGAGGTAACACCTTCATGTGTCACACACTGATGTAGATCCTTGCAGGGCTGCTGAAAGCTCAAAACTGTGGTGTTTCAAAGGAATGCCTGCATCTCTGAGGCTGGGGAGAGAATGGAGGAGACAAGATGTTTAAGCAGGACAACCTCAGGTGATCTGGGCAGGGCTGCACAGCCAGCAGCAAGTGTCTGCTCAGCAGCACTCACATGTGCTTTGTCTCCAGGGCAGGAAGGGAGGTTTGATGTCTCCTCGAAGAGGACAGATGAAGCCATGGAGGGATAATTGCATGTGGTGAGCACTGATGTCCCTGCAGGCACAAACAGTCCCTGTGACCAGGCTGACCTCCCACAGACTCCACACAGAAGTGATCACCATGCCTGGCACAGCCCCAGGCAGGGAGCAAGGAAGCAGGAATCCCACCAGTCCCACCCACAGGAGCAGCAAGCACTCATTTTCAGTGTAACCCAGAAGACATTAACATTTTAGCAGCAAAAAATGAAAAAGCTGACTTTTAAGATATTCCCCACATCTTCTTTATACAGAGATAGTTTGGTCTTTAAGAGTTTTCTGAGGGAAATAAACTCTTAGATAGAGAGAACTGAAAAATGCAGAATGTCTTTGGATGGAATGTCTGCTCCCCTGACAACTGCCCTTGCTGCCTCAGAGCAAAGCAAGGAAAGAGAGAGAAGCAAGAGGAATTAAAGGAAAGCTTACACAAGGGTGAATAAAACCAGAATCTGCTCACAACTGTCTAGGAACCAGACCAGGGAAAG
>NW_008239758.1:6967107-6973606 GCF_000691975.1 Corvus brachyrhynchos | reverse complement strand
GGAAAGAGCAAGAGGAAAAAGACTAAAAGGATTGGGCAGGGCAAACATGGGCAGGTGGAGAAGAGGGGAGAAAGGGAGCTGCAGGATAAAAGAGAAGCTGGTTACTCAGCTGGTCCCTCCTGGGCTAGGAATCTCCTGCAGAGGATGTGTTCTGCTACAGGACACTTGTGCAGATTTCCTATCATGTTCCTTGCTTCTGTGCTGAGGAGGAAGACCAGGGCAGGAGAATGTGAGATCCCATCCTGCTCCATGGGTGACCCTGGCCCCTGCTGCCAGAAAGAGTGGGCATTTATGGAGCAGAGTGAAAAACAACAGGGGCTCAGGCCCACCTGAGATGTGAGGTCAGCTTTGGGGGTGCAGCCACTGCTGGCTGTAGATGAGATAGTCTGTACCAGACACGCATGAACCTCACTCACTTGAGCTCACAGAACCGTTCCTACAGGCAAGAGGTCCTCAGGAAAGCCCACTCACCGTGCTGCTGCAGCCAGCAAAGCAGGCAGATAAGTATGTGACCCCATCTGCCCCACACACTGGAGTGAAGGAATCAGTTTGGCATTCACAGTTGTTATTGCAGGGGGAATATGGGTCCAGAGATGAGGTTGGAGTTGAACTGTAAGAGAAAAAGAAAAATAAATTAATGGACAGTGTGGTATCAGTCAACTTTTCCAATTGTTGGCTCACAAAGATGGCTTTGAGGGGGACAGTTAAGGCAAACACATTACAAAAAGGCAGTGGGCAGGCTAGCTGTGTTCCAGCTCTAAGAAATCCAGGCTACAGCCTCTCCTTGGGGACTGAAATGCCACGGCCAGTGTGCCTCTGCAAAAGAGAATCTAATGCAAGGCTTGGGCTGCCCTGTAACCTCAACAAGAAGCCCCAAGGAAACACAAAGAGATGCTGTGGAGATTGCTCTGTATTTTTCTGGAACACTGCAAGGAGCTGACAGGCTGAAGTTGTCATCTAAAGAACTGCCACTGCATACAGGAGCACTCAGAAGGAAAATACCGAATAACTTTCTACAAGTCCTGCAGGGTTATGTGGGCCTCATTTCTCACAGTAAAATGGGCTTGCAGCCACAAACACTCTCTCTTCACCATATCTGTACTTCCAGGCATCTAAAACCTGGTTCTACAAATTCCTGTCAGGGACTTAAATCAATGTACAAAGCAGTTCTCCCTTGGTGCTGGGAGAAACCAGACAGTGCCATGGACCTAATGCTACAGAGGTGGGTAGAGAATTAGGTCTGGCACCTTTTGACTCAGTTTGATTATTTTAGTGAAACTCTGCTGTCATCTGCAGGTACTGAACTCTCACAGTTGAGAGTGGCATGGAAACATCCCAAACTAAGAGCCCCATACAACACTGCCTTCTCTGTGCTTGCTCTATGGTTGTCTGAAGGCCAGCACTGCCTGTCGAGGACAGTAACATGAATTTATGTTGGTAAAGCTCCCTTCCTGCCCTGGAAACTCTCTGTGGACTCACTTGTTTCCATAGGGAACAGTAACCCCTGCCACAGGTCCTGTGTCGCAGCCCAGGAACAGGAAAGACACATAGCAAGCTGTGGACACCAGGTTCACCAGCATGGCCATCCTGATGGCTCCCAGAGCAGACAGGCTGAGCTTCTTCACCAAGAGACCACCCAGGAATATGCCCAGACACGCACACGGGATTGCTGTCATCCCTGCAAGAGGAAAAATCAGTTAGCAAGAGGCATGAGCAAGGCCCAGTGAACTACACTGTGACAGGGTTGAACTCTCCAGCAGGCAGATCTGTGCACTGGCATGAGGAAACCTGGTAATGACCAACTGCTGGAGTAGCACCAGGCTGGGGTTGCCCAAAAAAAGGAACAGATGCAAACGGGCATGCTGCTTTGCACAGAGGAAGCGGAATCTCCTGCCAGTTCCCATCCATGCTGGAGGGAATGCCAGACTTGCTGAGATTGGCCCAGCCTGACCTAAGCAGCAGCATCTCTAATGCTTCTTGCAACAGTCAGCACACAAATAAAGTCAAGAATTTTCCAAGGTGTGTGGAGGCTTTGGATGAGCTCTGCTGGTGCGACTCTCAGAAGTCTGATCTTCAGAGACTAGGCAGGAGCAGCATTTGAGAATATAAAATCTTCCTAAAAGAATTTTCTTTAACTGTGAAATGCAAAATCACTGCCAGAAGAGACTCCCATTCCAGCACAGACAGGAACTGCTCTAAGTGTCTGGGGTCACTTTTACCCCTTTCCTGCAAGTTATACTCCAGATCTCACCCGCCTGAACTGTGCTTAGAAGAGAAACCCAGTCCTGGCATTTCTAGACTCCCTTAAATGCCATGTGAGAAATCTGGTAACAACTTTGTTTTAACAAGTTGCTGTGAAAAACACAGAGGAATCCAAGTCTCCTTTCCCACTGTCAGGTCAGAAGCAGGATGTGCTCTGGCTCACGGGTGATGCCCTCTCTGCTGGCCACCCAGCTGTACTCACATGCTGACTGCCCAGCCAGCTCCCACCAAACAGCTTTTCTCCTTCTCCCACTGAGTCAACAGTGAAGCTACTTTCCTTTGCCAAACTTTTAATTTTCAGGAAAGATGGAACAGCCTAACAACTTTGAGATCTCTGGCCTTCTGTCAAATTGTATTAAAATTCACTAGCAAATTCCTGTGTTGCTGGGGGAGGCAAGGCTGACTGCAGGGGATTGATTATTTTGGAAAACCAGGCCAAAACCAAAATATATTGATGAGTTTAACAGGAAAATAAACAACTGTCAGGAGAGGAGCTTGCAAACTCCTTGTTATGATATGGAGATCCACCCATTTCCTGATGTCCCAGTTTTTGACAGATCACTGCCAGCTGCCCATCTGGCGAGCTGTGGTCGCAGATCATCCAAGATCAACTTGCAGATATCTTTATTGGGTGCTGCTGATAGAAGGGCTGTCATAAACAAATCGCTGGGCCTGCCTGGGATGAGCAGCAGCAGAAAATAAATGAAGGTCCTGCCATCAGTGTCCTGACAGGGAAAAAATGAACACTGAGAAATGTAGAACGTGAAATCATAGCAGCATAGAACAGTCAGAGAGAAGGGACGTTTGAAAGACAACCAAGCTGCACTAACTCAGGTACTTGAACTGCTCATTGCAATCTCGTCATTTCCAGGCCAAGGGGAGAGGAGTGACTAACAGGAGAAATTGGGCTTCCTAACCCAGATGGGGATGGGGTGCAGAACTGCACCAGAACCATGAGAAAAGCAGTTCAATGGGCCCCAGGATCACTTGGCAACCAACTGCAGCCTCAGGCAATCAGATGGCCCATTTCTGTGGCATGCAAGGCTCTCACACTTTCCTATCCTGGCTGTCCCATACCACTTCCCACAAGGGGTTGGGCCACAGGGGAAGTGAGGGCAGCAGGATGCAGTGGAGAGCACAGTCAAGGAGGAGGGATGCTGGAGGTCTGCTCTGGGCTCTGCAGCCATGGCACAGCTGAAGCCCAACCCTCCCACTCAGAGACACATTTCTACATGTCAGACAAGTCACTTCTTGGGCAGCCTAACCAGTGAGACTGGCAGCAGTTACCAGCCATGCTGAATGCTTTTAAATACCTTTGGATGCTGGAGGTTTGGTGCCCCCTGTGGTTACTCACCCAGGAGCTGGTTGGCAGATGAGGTGGTGAGGTTGAACTGCTGCTCCAGGTACTTCCCCAGGAAGGCAGCAAAGCCAGCCACCACCGCGATCTCCATGCAGGCTGCCAGGATGATGCAGGTGAACACAGGATTGGAGAGCAGGTGCTTAGTCACTTTGGGGATCACTAGGAGAGAGGAAAAAGGGAGAGGTGCTTTTGTGTAGACTTTACTTGAGGTGCTGGAGGTGCCTCTCTCCTCTCCTGAAGGGTAAAACTCACTTCACATCGGGAGTAATTTCCTGTTCTGCACAGACAGCTGCTTGAAATGTGAGAACACCAAAACAAAGTGGAACACCCAAACAGTGCCATCTAAAGATTCAAGCACCAAGAGAGTGCAAAAAGAAATCACCTGCCATTATTTACTCTTACAGACAATTTTGAAAACTGGAAGAATGAGCAAAATTTCCATATTGCTATTTTGTTTCCCCCATAGGGAAGTCAATCAAAACCTGGCGTGCTCTTTCTTCCCCTTCTCCTTTCCCAACCTGCCCCCCATGAATAACGCTGAGCCAGCTGAAGGGTGCCATCAGTGCTGTATTCAGCATAAACTCTTGCAAGCTTTCAGACACCAATGAACCCAGCTCACATCTGGCTTTTCCTTCCCCTGCCATCCAGATTTGCTTCATTTTCCTATTCCAAACTGGCTCATTCGCTGATGGTCACCTGCTTGCAGCACACAGGGGTGTTCTCACAAGCTGAAACTCTCTGGCTTAACACGGCCCATGGATACCCACAGCACAAGGGTCCTCCTGCCTGGGACAGGCATATCAGTCTGAGTGTTCCCATAACCTAAAGCTTCTCCAGCCAACCAACGCCTTCCATGTAGACCCTCCCATCCTTGTTGGCTGAGAGGGTGGAAGAGGATGCGCTGAGCTGCTCACTGTCTAGGACACACACACACGGCTCTGCCTTCATAATCCCTTGGCTCTCCCCTTCCAAATCATCAGTGTCCAGAATCCTGTTTCCTCCAAGCCTGTCTCAGTTTCCCAAAGGCAAACATGGGTTACCCTACAAAAGGAAATCTGGCTAATGAATCAGATCGCGCGTTTTCTACTCCAGCGAACATTTTAATTATTGTCGAGATAACACAGCTTGAAGAGGAGAGCATCCCAGTACAGAAGAGAGCCTTGCTTTGTCTCAATACCTGGTGACTAATTTCTCCCTGAATTAAATGTGAAAATCATTAAGTTTGAAAATTACCTTGATGTAGTGTAGTGAAGCCTTAATAGACCCCTATTTTCATTTTGAAAATCCACCCCCCACATTCCCTATGGTGCACCAGGGGCTGGCAGATGATGTTTCTCTGGTGCTGGCTTCTGTTTTCCCTCAGGGATTTTTTTGCACTGGCCTCAGCAGAGAATGCACAGCTCTTTGTCAAAGCTCTGCTTGGGTGCCCTTGGTTCTTTCTTGGGGACAGTGGAAAAAAGGGTTATAATTAGGTTTGATCTAACCTTTTCGGAAGAGGTCACTCCACTGTTTCTATCTCTTTATATCAGAAACGTTTTCCAAGCTATATAAAATTCTTGCTTCCTGAAGATTTACTGAACATAATTAAGGTGCAAGAGGCATAGTACTTTTTAGTAGAACAGGGGAAAAAAGAAAAGAAAAAAGAGAAAAAAAAACTGTGTGGGAGGAATGGGGATGGGGGAATTCAGACATGGATAAATTTCAGAAGCCACCTGCTGCTTCCTTCAGTTCTTTGGTGGCCACCTACAGAATTTCCCCTTCTTGCCAGGAAAAATATAGAAAATGCAAAGGTGGACTTGGCAGTACTGAGACTGAAAAGCCATATTTAAGGTATTAATGCCTGTTGTGCCCCGGCAGTTCAGTTTGTTCAAGATTAATGGACTCCTTGAGATGTAGCTTTGTGCCAATTTAAATCCAAAGACACTAAGGTCTAGCTCTAACTTCATCCACCAAACAATAGTGATGACAGCCTGCCTTTTGCAAGAGGGAGTTAAAGATCACGGACATTTATTTCTGAAGTTGGCACCCAACCATCATGCACTACCAAGGTCAAAATCCATCTTCTGCGCTTGGGGTGGACAATGAAAAATTTGCAGAGTTATTGCAGCATCTCACACAGGAGAGGAACCCCTCACTTGCCTGGCAGTGCTGGGCTGCAAGTCACAGCACTTCATCACCTAAAGGGGCTACAGGAGAGCTGGAGAAGGACTTTTTGTCAAGAGCTTCTAGTGACAGGACAACGAGTAATGGCTTAAAACTGAAAGAGGGAGGGATTAGATTAGATAGAAGGAAGGAATTATTTACTGTGAGGGTGGTGAGACACTGGCACAGGTTGCCCAGAGAAGCTCTGGATACCCCTGGAAGTGTTCAAGGCCAGGCTGGATGGGGCTTTGAGCAACCTGGTCTTATGGAAGGTGTCCCTGTCCATGGTGAGGTGTCAAGATGATCTTTAAGGTCCCTTCTGACCCTCAGTGATTCCACGATCTTTACCTCTCCTCCCTGTGAGTTTTCTGGGACAGATTCTGTCCTCCCCTGCATGCCTGACCACTGTCTACTGCAACAGGACTCTGTACCAGCAGGCAGGTGTGACACAAAACCCAGTGCAAAGAGTGCACAGACAACTCAAGCAGTGTCTGGCAGCCTCCACCATCTCCTCAGCCAGGGCCAGCTTGCTCTCTCTTTCATCTTCTAAGGCAAATGACAGGAGAATCCCCATGGAATTGAATACCCTTTCATCTTGCTACTGCCATTCGTTAAGATCAATCATTTGACACCTGCTGCTGCCTTATATGTCTCAGCTCTTGGGGTGAAATACCTCTGGGAAAAAGATTAAAAGTCAGCAGTGAAGTTTAAAAATCTTTCTGTGGACTAGAGTGA
>NW_008239758.1:6947522-6967062 GCF_000691975.1 Corvus brachyrhynchos | reverse complement strand
ATGAGGGACAGTGAAGCCCTAGGGAACACAACAGCTAAGGATGGTGCTTCTTCACTGGACTCAACCCAGAAGGAGTCATGGTAAAAGTCACCCTACACCTTACGGACCCAAAGGTTACGTGAACACTTTGGAGCAGCAAATCTCAACTGAAGTCCATTTGCCAAGTGAGAAAAGTCTTTTGGAGTCCAAAGAGTCTCAAACATCTACTCAGAGAACCCACAGGCTGTACCAGACACAGCACACAGACAGACTCATCCTCCCACTCCCAGAAGGACGAGCTCATTTAACATCCTCATGCTGCTGCACCCAATATGCTCCAGAAACGGCAGCAGAAAAGCGATTCCCACTGCCCTGCCAAGATGCACTGAGGAGAACATGACACCTTTTTTCACTGCTGAAGTATTTTCAACCCAACTCTTCAGACCATCCATGTGCAGCGTTTGGTCACAGGATCATCCACAGGCTGGGAGGGACCTGGGTGGATATCCCGAAGCTCTCCAACCCCCCCCACCAACCCCTTGACTTCTGACCTTCTCACACTCCAGCAACACCCGTGCGTGCCAAGGCATCAAACATCCTTCCCTGTCTCCCTCTGTGGGGCCTCTGAGGGTGACAGGCCAGGGGCTTGACAAACGCACATACTTACATACACCAAGTAGCTTTGATTTGTCACTGCACATCGGGGAGTACCGGGGATAATTGGCAACCTCATTACACGAGGTTTAACTACTCTCCAGAAACGACAAACTATAATCATCACGTTGGTGCTTGAAATGAATTGTTAGGAACATTACAATCACCAAGGCCCCTGTTTCTGGTTGGAGCACCCTACAGAGACATGTTTTCAATTTGCAGTAAAGATGAAGAACACAGAAAGCAAAGTAATAAATTAGAGGGAGGTTTACAGCCCAGTCCACCTAGGACAGTGTGGTGAGAGAAAGGCAAAATGTAGCATTGAGCCAAAATACGACTTTCTACTACCCATGTCAGCAGCAAGCCTCAGATCTGAAGAGAAAACAAAAGGCAAAACCTCCACCTGGCTTGAGGAAAAAGGGATGAAGAAAACAGCATAGACAGCAAGAAAATACATTCTGGAAAGAGGTAGCTCCTGTAAAAGAGAATATGGAGTAAGGCAAGAGGTGCTGAAGATATCTTAGATAAATTCAATATGCTGAAGTTCCATGTAGCCTTGGCAAAATTCTCATGAAGGATATGAAGAAAAAGGAAGACACCTAAGTAAAAAGAGCCTTCCTGACAAGATCCAAGCTTGAAGCAGCAGTAACATGCTCAAACATGGAAAGCAAGTCCCTCTAGTCCATCGTCTTCCTTGCAGGAACCACATTTACTCATCTTCAGAGGGGGATATAAACCTCCCTCACCTGTGACACAGAAGTAATGGGAAAGCATTTTTTGGAGACAGGCTCTGCCAGCCTTCAGCTGCTGCTCAGCTTGGGCCCTGAGGTGTGCAGGCTGAATGGTGCTGACAACAAGATGCTGGTTTGGAAACAGCCACGAAGAACCCGACAACAATACCTGCACTCTCATGAAACACAAGCCAAAGGAAACTCAGAGACTGATGGGACTCGATGCCTTTTTTGATAACCTGCCACCTTCTCACCTCAGACCTGGGTTTCTCAGCAAGCCTTTAAGATGTTCGCAGGGGGACAAGACCCAAATCCAAAAAGGCATTGAAGTCTAAACCTGGACCAGAGCCTCACCACTGTGGCCATGAATGTATAAGATGGAGCCCTCTCCAAAACGTTGTCACTATTGCTCATGAGAGTCAGCAGTTAAAAACTACTCCTGTTAGCCTTTAATCCTGCCCAATCCTATGAACTCCCACTGAGGATTACAGGCTCCCCATGGTCCAGGCCCTCCCTGCACAGCTGGGAGCTTTTGGCCTAGCACTATGTGTCTGCTCCCAGAGAGCACTTTGTGGGAGAGAAATCCCAGATTCAGAGCGGCTCCCCCCCTTAGATATTCAGCAGACTGGTACACAAAGAAGGAAGGAATCGAACAGAAGACAAGGCAGCTGTCATCTGTACATCCCAGCTCTCCTACACTCTTGAAAATGAAGCTGGAAAGAAACCAAAATGTTTCCAAATCTAGGGAATTTGCAGTTCTGAAATTCATTTATTACACAGCGAGTTTGCTTTCAGTTCCTTGTGAATGAGATTCTCTTTCCAAACCTGGAGGATTCCATATAAATTTCAACCCTTTTAGGGTTTTAATCTCTTCTGCTAGACAGAGTGGCAGAATGTAATGAATTTCTGTTTTAAATCATTGCAAAACAGAATGCATCTAGGGCAGAGTGTTTCAGAGGTGTTAAAGATCACACCAAGGAAGCATTCCGAAATCAAATTTCATCAGAACTGGCCGCTCAATTTAATAGACATGACATTTCTGTTAAAAAAAAAAAAAAAAGGTTTTAATGAACTATTTCCAAGCACGTCCCAGAGCAGGTGGTGTGTCAGAGGCAGTGAGTGAGAGGGCAGATGCTGGACAGACACGAGCAGAGGGCACAGGTGCCCCGACACAGCAGAGCATCTTCTCTGGCCCCAAGGAGCAGAGAGGTCCCCAAGGCACAGCAGAGGCAGGAAAGCAAAGCTTTTACCCCAGGAGAGCAGGGACTGCACAGCTCATGCCTGAAGCTCTCTCACAGACCACACGGAGAGCGCAGGGCTGGAACAACCCTGCCAGGCAGGAGCAAAGAGCAATGGCAGCATTTATCCAGACTTCTGCTGCTGTTAATCCTTCACTTCTCTGTGCTCCCAAATGGATTTGCTCTGCTGAGCTGAAATACTAATTAGGCAAAGCGGTGCAGCAGTCACGTGCCAGTTTAGCAATGGGAAGCAGCTCTCAGGACTGTCCCAAAGCTTTCCTGCCTGAGCTGCCATGCCCCAATGCAGAGCCCCCTGCTGCCTCTGCTACCTTTGATTGCCTCTCCACCTTGTGCCATTCAAAGGCACCACTTTCATTTCAAGTTTGCAGCTCCTCTTAAGAATGTTTCTTTTCCTGGCATGAAAATACCCCACAGGAAGAGATCCCAGGGCTTCCCAAAAGCTGAGCCCTCCCTCCTGCTTAGACCTTGACAGAGGTGTAAAAGATTGAGCATGTTCCTTTTATATTAGTCCTGGCTTTTTTTGCATGCTAAGGCTAGAGAAAAGCCAAAGAATCTCAGCCAGCCCTCCATCTCACTGACTTTCAGCAGAACTTGTGGTGTCTGGAGCATCCTCCCACGTGCCAGCCGTGCCACGTCTCTAGCTGACAGCCATGACCCAGCTAAGAGCATGTCCCCAGCTGACACTACCCTGCTTCCTCTCCTACCATGTCCTTTCTCTTGTGGCAGTCACTGCAAGGGTTGGAAAAAATGTAATAGAAAATGATAAAGCTCATTCAGTAGCAAAAAAGGAGACGCAGTTCATTCTCTAAGGATGTGCTTGATACAGAGGGTGTTTGCATAATCAATCCAGAGAAACAACTCTTCCTCCCCACACTTGCACGAGAGATGGACAATCTGCACCTCCATGCAGACATGGACTTACAGCAGGAACAGCCCTGCCCGGGACAAGCTGCAGAGACAACGCTTGCTAAGAATGAGGCACGGTTATAGCCATACAAACACCAAGGAGCATTTCTGGTCCCAGCCCCTGGTACAGATAAGAAAAGCCCAGAAAAGCTGTCGTTGTCCCATCCCTGGAAGTGTTCAGGGCCAGAATGGATGGAGCTCTGAGCAACCTGGTCTAGTGAAAGGTGTCCTTGCCCATGGCAGGGAGATTGGAACTACATGATCTTTAAGGTCCCTTCCAACTCATGCCATTCTATGATTCCACAGATTCTGTTCAGCTTCACAAATGCATGCAAAATCCAAGGCCATATTAGGACAGAAGACATGACTATGCATGCACATGTATACTTTTAAGCTCTGTATATAATTAAAAGTCCTTTTTATTCTAGGAAAAAGCTTAAACAGTCTTGACTTCCTCCAAAGGAGAATCAACAAATAGATTACAGATACTAGGAGCTGCCACAAAGGAATGCATACAGATATTCCAGCTGCTACGGAAGTAATGTATACCCACAGGAAGATTTAACCATCACCTGAAACACTGCTCCTCAGGAAGGACGAGGTGTGTTTGCCTTCCCTCATGGAATGTCTGAACATCTCCAGGCAGGCACTTCAGCCACACGACTCTTGACCACATTCCGACTGTGACAACAGTGGCAAGGGACTTGAAAGGAGATGTCAGCTACCAACCCCGTGTTGTCTGTGACAACCTCAAAGGAATAACTAAAAAGGTCATTCCTTGTCTTATTTGATGTGATGTAAATTTTATTTCAAAGTCCATCTACAAAGAGGCTCCTGGAATACCGACTGATCCAAAATGGGGTTACCTGCAGAGAGAGGACTAACATGGAGGACTGTGGTGCCTCCTAATGCAATCAATACTTGAAGCATATGGACGTGGCAGTTTCATTTCTCTACTTCAATGAGCAACAGATGCTCAGTGAACCCCCCATGGCCTCCCTGTGTGCAAGATGCTCAGCATCATCCTCAGGCTGAACTGCTGCCCCTCCGTGCAGCAGGGATACGTCATATTCTTTCATTTTTCTGTATGAAAACCTGCAAACATTTCCAGTGTGTACTCCAAAAGCTCAGTGGCCACAAGCAGACACTCTGATGTGTACACAACAAAAGCCACAGAACTATTCATATGGACCTACCATGGGAAAAGCCCATGCAAGAGAAAATCCTTGCAACAAGGATGAAAGGATGAAGAAATTAATTTTACTGACAGAGTTTCAAACTATTTATCCCTCCACCTTTCTTTTGAATTTCCTCATCAAGTCAAAATTTCACATCTTTGACCTTCCCTTAATGAACAACCGCATCAACTATTCAAGGCTTTTTTTTTTTTTTAGACAACACTTTTTTCCCCAAAGTCTCTTCTTCCTTCCCACCCGCTCTTCATTCAACTCCCAATTAAGGTGACTGCACAGGGAGTAAGTGATTTTGTCCTCGTTTATCTAAATGCATCAGGCAGTAATGAAACTCGCTCTGCCACAGCAACAGGGAGTGGGAAGCAGCCACCAGTGCTACAGAAACACCCTCTCAGATGAAGGATTTTCCAGCGCAGCCTAGAGAAAGGGTATTTGCCCACACTCTCCCACGAAATGCTGGATCCTCAGCTGACTTTAATTAGAGTCACCTCCATTTCCATCACTGCAGGACATGATGTGAGGCTTTCTCTCTAATTTGCTACAAATCACGCTCTGCCCTGCCATTTTGCTGCTATTCTGGGCTGGCATCTCCCTCTTCCCATTTCAGTTTACGAGCTGTGGTGATGCCCAGCACTCGTTGCTTTGTATCTGGGATTGCACTAAGCTGAAGCTCAGATGCTGGGAGCTCCCAATTTCTTTTAAGTGCCCTTGCTGGCTCGCTCTCTGTTTTGGGAGGCAGATGGGAGCAGGGACAGCACGCTGGAGAGCAGTTCACAAATTGCTCTGGCAACTGTGCTGCCCTTCATTTTTTTACCAACTCTATAGGACTAGCATACGTTTCTGAAGCTCTGCAGCTTAAAAAAACCCAACGCCTTCAAGTGGAACAAAGTCTCTCTTTCAAATGCAGACACCACCAGCGATAATTAGAAGCTGGGGACTGAAACTTCAGGCCACTGATTTTTTGGAGGACTTTTGGGGGGACAGAGGACCTGCTGCTGAGCCTCACAGACAACACAACGAGCGTCTCACCTCTCAGCTGCTGGAAGCAGGTCGTGCTGCTCTCCCCATCCAGCGGGTGCCGCAGGACCCCATTGCTGGGCTTGGGCCGCTCGTATTCGGCAGCGACTGCGGGAACCCGAACATCGGCAGGGAAGAGAAGAAGAGTAAGGCACCACAGAGCAGGAAGCCTCCCCACCACGCTCCGATCCACCGAGGGTCGTCCGGGGTTATGTCCAGCTTACCTGTGGGGGGAGCAAACACCAGTCAGGGGTTTGGCCATGGGGAGAGGAAGACAACGGTGTGAGGATCCCGTGGGCTGCAAGGTGGTTGTAGGGGCCTTTGCTGGCTGATGAGGAGCATGAGACACAAGGTGGGAGCCCACAGTGCACCCCGCAGCTGTAGCATGTAGCCACCAGTGCACAGTGACCTCCACATCCAAGATCACCTCTTCTATCTAGATGGTACTTCCAGCTTCTGCAACACCCTGTAATCAGAGCTTCTCTCCAGTGTTTTTGGCTCTGCCAGCTCTAGGAAGCTGCTGTACACCAGTCAGTGTCCCCTGTGCTGGCACTGAGGTTTTGGACATCCCTGTCCCAGTGTGTCACACTCCCCTGACACACCTGCACAGAGAAGCAGCAGCACACACAAGGACACTGCATCTCCATCCCTGCTTACCCTGTTTTCCCAGGAGCTCAATGCTCCCCCTGCTTTGAATTCACATGTCTTTTCAGCAAAAGAGATTGGCATTTGGGCTTTAGGGACACCTGTGAATGTGTGGAGGGTGAAACAGTCCTAAATATTGGAAAAGAAACCCACCCACTGCATCAAATGGGCTCAGGAAGGTAGAGAAATAATCAGAAAATGAAGAAAAGCAAAATAAAAGGCAAGGGTATGCTGTAGGCCACCACTCAGTAGAGATAAGGTATAAGAAGGGTCTGAGTCAGTGTGGGGAAATAAAAATAAACAGCAGGAGAGGAAAAACTGTGTTCCTAACTGCTGCCTTGCTGCCACAGCCACAAGGGTGCCCTGTGCTGGAGCTGATTCCTGGGGGAGATCCAGGTCCATGGGGCTGGAATAACAAGTTCCTCTGTTCATGGTGACTCTCTGGTTACTGCCACTCTGAAAAATCTGTCTCAAGTGAGGCAATCGAGTTGTCTCTCAAGCAGAGACAGAAGGAAACTCTTTTCTCCTTAGGGAAAATAACATGTAGCTCTCAAACACAGATAAAGTTTGAAAAATAGTGTTGTGGAGGGACTGGATTCTTGTGCTGTCACTTCCTCCTGCCTGAAGCGCACTTTTTTCAGGTTCTTGGGAACACAACAGTGTGAACAGTCAGGCAAATCAGAGTCTTCTTCATATTCCCTTCCTAAAATAGCTGCTGGGTGACAGCGAGTGCAGCACCATGCCCTGCCATCCCACACCTGCCCAAAACAGGACAAGGCTCAACCCCCTGGAGCTTGTTCTCCTTGTGCCACCTTGAGCTGCAAGGCAGAGCCAGCTGCAAAGTGGAAATTCTTTCCCATACATAAATCAACAGAGGCCATGTGTGCCCCCAGCTTTTGCATGACAGCAACTGACCACGGCCAAAGCCAGCAGGACCTGGAGCTGGGCAGCTCTGCACCCTCCCTGTGAAGTGGCTGAGGCACAGCCCTTCCAGGCTTCTCAGCAGTAACATTTTACAGTTCTCCTCTGTGGCTCTGTATTTGTCTGGGCTTTTTGAGCTGTAAATACTGAGAGCAATGTCTTATGTTAAAAATGGCCAGAAGACATCAAATTAACTTTTTAGCTAGGTCAGCGTCTTGCCTCTGATGGTAACCAGCTGCAGCTGCCCAGAAAGTCTACAAGAATAAAGTCAGCATGTATTTTTCTTGTGGCTCGGGGGCTTTCTAAGCTAAATTTGGTGTTGTGTTCATTTTTTGTGTATATAAACTTGTCCAATTGCTTTAAAATCCATTTGGAGATTTTTAGCACCTTATGGTGAGGAGTTCTACTGGGAGATAAAGTATTTTGCTATGTACATTCATATTTCAGTGTAAATTATACTAAATGGTCAAATATCTAACAGGTTTCACACAGCTCCTCTGTCAAACAAGGCTTTGGTAAAGCCAAGGAATGAAAAGGGGCCGTGTGGTGTTTGACCAAACTGCAGCCAAATGCTTCAGCCATCCCAAAAGATACTTCTTTCTCATTTGATGTTATTTACAATTCTTCAGCTGCCATGTGCACGTGAAACCAAAAAAGGCAGTAACACTTTTGCAGATTTGCACAATTCTGTTCTGAGTCCTGCAAGGTTCAACTCCATCCAAATGCACCCTGTGACAATGTATTTGCAACATTACAGAGATGAAATGCACCCTCAAAGGGACAAAACCCCTGCATAAGGGTCTGTGAGGTTCAGTGGAGCTGAGAACTGTGGAAAAAGCATCTGAACAACTGAGGAAAGGAATGAAGCATCAGGTTTGCTGTGTTGCCAGAGGGCCGGGGAAGCAACGGAGAACAGCCTGTTACATGTTGCCCTCTCATGGCGAAGAACACATAGTGCAGGTACCAATAAGAGCAGAATTCGATCTAAATGAACAAAAGGACAATTTGCAAACAATCTGCTTTAACCCGAGTGAAGTCGAGGTGAGCAATAATTATTTAGTGCTTTGGAGAAAAGCGATAATGCTGTGGGACTGAAGCTACCCATCCAAGCAGGGTCAAGGGCAGAAGGTGCTGGGCATGGGTCTTACTGGTGTGCCTCCATCAGAACGTGGATGGTTCCCCCATGCCCTGGGATGGCAGCTCTCCAGTTTTCACCCCACAGCTCTGGACACAGCTCCCCTGGTATGACAATGCCACAGTGCTATTTCGAGGTGTCCTCTAAGAGCTGGGCTGAAACCCATCTCACAGCAGAAAACCCACAGAAGGGAATAAATTTTAACCACTACAAATCTGTTATTTATCAGGACAGAGCTGAAACCTTTTGAATCCCAGTCTTAAAACCCTTCTAAAGTGATGCTCATACATGCAAGAGGCACTCAAGATGGAATGACAGTTTCCTGCTTATGAGCATCTACATTTCTGTCCTGCTGGTACAACTTCAGCGTATTTGATTTGAAACCAAAGCCAGTTCTCCTTACTTGTGTCAATGAAGACCGCATCCACATAGATTTTGGTACAGAAGGAGCCCAAGATAAATCCACAGGCTGGTCCAAATACCAGCATCGTAAACAGGATGCCTACAAGGAGAGAGAAAAGAGAAGATTAGTACTAGGCTCTGGTTATTCATTGCAAGTTGTTCTGCTTGTCTCCTGTGAGATGGCATCACCTTACTGATGCCAAATAGATAGGGATAGTCTCTGTGTTGACTGCTCCAGGCAAAAGAGCACCCTAAATGTGTTTTACTTTTCCATATCTCTTCTGGAAAATGAACAGATGGAGGTGTGATAATGCTGAAGGATTTCTATTGAGCTGAGAAGACAGTGTGGACATATGCCGTGTTTTGGTCGGCTGGCTGCTCTAAAAGATGTCTTACTCAACAGCACAAGGTAAAGCAAACCTGCCTTCTCCCCACAGGCAAGTCTGTCTTTGCCACCTCCAGCTAAAATCCTGGTAGACAGAATTTTCAGACATTAGGGACAGCAAATCTATGAAACGAGCATTGTCACAGACTGCTGGATAAAGTCCCTTTACAGAAGTAGGAGCACTTTCCCAAATCTGTGAAGCCCTTCTCCCCATCAGACACACACGGAAAATATTCATGAAGGTGTGTGGATCTTCCAGCCTCTCATAACTGCTTGTTCTTTCTGCAAAACCTGCATGAAATTGCCAGTGTAATGCCAGGAGAAGAGCTATTATGAGTAAATTACTTATTTGTTTCCATACAGTACTTAGAAGCATTTATTTTCACTCCCATTTTGGCCCTGAAACAGGAATGCTACAGGCACAGTGCCAGCTCTCAATTATCCAGGGAAGAAAGGTGGGGGGACACAAGGATAATCCAGAAAAAGAAGCAGCAAAGATAAAACAAAACATTTTCAAATTAGACAATAAGAACATATTTGGTACCTTCACATTTGGGATAACAACAACATTTGGGAAAAACAACAAAAAGTCCCCCAAGGACCCTTGTAAATGGATTTCTGAAGGGAGCAGGGACAGTCTGAGCAGTATGGAGCAGAGCAAGAGCCTGCTTGTTCCCTCTGAGCAAGGCATTGCTGATGGACTCATGCGCCTGGTGAGGGGGGGACCCCAGCAGAGATGTGCCAGCCTGTGCCAGCACCAGTCTTGGTGTCACTGCACTTCAGAAATGGCCCATGAAGGAGCTTACTTGCATCTGGGTGCTTTGCTCACTCTCCTGATCTCTCTGGGGGTGTTGCCTGGCATCTCAGTGCATTTATAATGCACTTCAACACAGCTATCTCAGCCCTCAAGTTCCTTATCTGGAAACTTTTAATTCCCAAGTTCCCTCGCTGTGCATTTCTCAGGAGCTGGAGAAATCATCAGAGCTGCAAAAAAAATTCCCAGACCACCATCCCCAGGCAAGGCAAACCTCACCTGCTGATGATGGCTTAGCCAAGCAGAATAAACTGGTATGGTGAGAAGCAACTTCACCTTCATTTTTAAAATGCAGGGTGCAAACTAATTCCTCCAGGTTGCTGGCACTGGGACTTGGCTGGATTAATAACCAGGGGCAAAGCAGAGGTGCCTCCAGCCAGCTGCTCACATAGGAAGCCGGCACATTAATGCCTTCATGGCTCTCACCTACAGCAGCACGAGGGACAAACGAAGGTGGTGGGAGGGAAAGAAGTGCCAGGTTGTATGAGCTGCAGTGAGGAGTCACTGCTGTCAGGGCAGCAGCAGGAGCTGCCAGCCCCAGCCGTGTCTCTGCCAAGCTCAAAGCTGCAGCAATGGCACCACACTGCAGCCCATGCTTAAATCAGTCCCCAGGGTCTCTGCCTGTGATGTCCATGTCACAAGTGGACCAGCCGTCTCCTCTCCTGCAGTCACCTTGTCCTGGGGTGCTGGGTTTGTGCTCCATGATCCAGCATTAATTGGGGAATTTGTGCTCCTCGAGCAAGAGAGCTGCTCAGGAAACCCGTGCCTTGCTCCTTTGGGGATCTATAAAGCCTCATGTGGGATTTCCCTGGTTACCCGCAGAAATACTTCATGGGATGTGAAATGAGGCAAGAGACCGGCTGGGAGAGCAGAGAAAAAGGGATTTAATTTCCCAGCACACTCAGCCCCATCTCCCCTCCTTCCCAGCCCTGCTTGGGGCTATACAATTTCCAACAGGATTTTATAAAATATCCATGTCACTTTTTTTTTTGTCACTAGATGGCATCAGTGTTTGTCATTCAGCCCCCAAACGCCACGTGGAGCAGGCTGGGTAACAGTGCTGCTCATCCTTGTTCCCAAAACACGATGGTGGCTCCCGGGGTCCTGCAGCCCCATGGAGGATGGCACTGACACAGGGCACTGTTGTCACCCACGTATCTGCCAAATACACACTCAGTCTGTGCCCCTTCCCGTTTGTGTGAAGAAAATCACAGGTTTTAGGACAAACTGTTCTGTAACTGTTAAGTTTTTAGTCACAGAGTTTAAGGAGACAGCATCTAGCAGAGATTGCCATGGCTATTCCTGTGATGAATGAGACAGCATTCAAATATCATTGAAAACTGAACATTAATTACAAATTTCTACGTAATTATGGTCAAGCACATAAAGACATGCTGGGCCCCATATCATCTGGGGAGATGACAAATGGAGCTACTCAGGCAGAAGGACAAGGGCCAGTTCTACCCTTTAGGCAACACCTTTGGATGCACCAGTGTTGGGTCAAGGAGGGCTGGAAGTCTGCCCCGTGATCTCCAAAGCACAGAGCTGTCTGACCATGTGTGTACAGGGAAAACCACAGAAATGGTGTTTTTTTCATGGAGCAAAGTGCCAAGACAAAGAACATGGAAAAAGATCATCCTTCACTGAAACCAAAAAGGAATTATTTCCCCCTTTTCCCAAAGCAGAAGAGAGCAGGGACCTGTGGCTGGTGATCCAGCAGCAGCAGGGAGATGCTTGCAGACAACTAGCTCAGAAAAAGGCAAACATTGAGAAAGCCATGGCCAGTGTAGGTACAGGCACAGGTGACAGCTGAACACTGCCCCTCCTCACACTACTGCATCTCAAAATCACTATGTAAGAAACAAGCCCTGTCCCCAGTTATTAAAATACCACATTTTATATCCTCGTGGCTGCAGGAAGGCACGATTTGCTCTGCAACATCCTCACTAGAGGGCAATGTGGGATAGAGCATCCACTGAAACACCTATCTAACATCTTACAAAAGCTATTAAATTATTATTCACCTCTAGGCTAGCTTAAAAAAACCCTTAATTGTGTTTTATCTTTTTCTGTAGTTTGTCCTAAAATCAAGAAAACAACCAGTTTACCCCATGCCCTTTTTTATCGTTTTTTAAGACTCCAGCAAACTCCTAGGGTTGCAGTAATAGTATTTTACACTTTAATTCACTAATCAAGCAGATTGTGGAAAAACCCAAGGCATGGAATGTCACAATGGATAGTCCAGGGTCTGTACAGAGCAGGAGCACGCTCAAGGATCAATGGAGCATGCTGCTGGGCACAAAAAGTAGGCTATTAAGCAATTGTGGATAGTGCCTGTGGTTGAACATTTATGCAGAATTGAGGACACAAGGGGAAATTAGGCAAGTTAGAATTAGCTTAAGACATCCTTCCTCTTTTGAGAAATGCTGCACAACTGCTACCACCCTGGCTATTAGGAGAACACTTTCCACATCACCCACCTCGTCATGCAACCACAAAGCTGCTGCTTAGTGGAGAAGGAGTTCCTGCAAAAGCCCTCTTCCCAGTGCCGGGGCTGCTGCTACGGATTAAGATGTGCTAAATTTGTGGCTGGCTTTAATACCACTTGCTTCGTTTTTTACCATGTTTCCCTCTGACTTTTAGATCAGTCTGATTTGATGGAGCCAGAGGACACTGATACCCAGAGAGAACACATCAAAGGTCCTATCCTGGCTCCACGAGGCTCTTGGGAAATTCCCACTGATGCCAATAAAACCAGTGATCAAGTATAGGTACTGAAATTTCATGGTATTTTTATTTTTAATCTCAGAGTTGTTTTTAAAATTCTTTCTAAATTATGGCAATTCTTAGAAATACTCCAGAGAAGTGAGTTAAAGAACAAAGCAACTCTCTTGGGACAATTCAAATGTTTTGTTTGGTAACTCTCAAATACTTCCTTCCAGTTTGTGTCCTTTTAGAGCACAATTACATCTCAGTTTGAAAACAGCTAACAGTTTTCAGTTTAACTGCTCTACCCCCCTCATCAGTCTCCCTGCCTCCCAAAAAGGCAGGAAAAAAAAAAAAAGTAGCAAGTAGGGCTGCACTGAGAAATCAGAACTATCTTCCTCCCCCATCTTTTCAAATGGAACAATTTGCTAAATCCTACTTTGTCCTGTCAACTGACATTTTCCAGGGGCTGAGGAAAGGATTGGGACAGAGGGAGTATTAGATCTGACATTTTGTGATGAGATTTTATCACTAGTAAGGTCCAAGAGTGATGATGCAGTTTGCCATCAGAGCAAAGGGAAGGAGCAGCAGCAGGTACCACATCTGTGGAGAGACAGTGGCACAGAGATGCTCAGTGAGTCATGCAAAGTGCACATGAACCCAACTGCAGACACAGAGTTAACGGCTGTCAGTATTTCGGTAATAAAGACCTGTCCCTTGGTGTTTCAAGTTGCTTTCCAGTAGCAACAGGATCCTGAAACATGAGCAAACCTGTGTTGTTTGCAGGGTAAAACAGGTGAAGCATCAACTCAATCCCTGTAATGAATTAACTGGGGACAGCAACTCCCAGGCTGGAAATAAGGTATCGAGGGAGACACTGCAAGGCTTGCCAGTCTCACCGAGGTGCAGCCAGAGGCATCTCAGGTACAGTTCACTGAGGAATGAGAGCAGGTTCAGCACAGTCATGGGCTCAGGAAAAAACACACGTGGGCAGCTAAACACCACCAAGTCATTTCACTTCAAAGCCTCAGCCCTACCAGAGGCTGAGGACATGAGGAAATTTATTTTGGAGAGCTGCCAACATACTCCAGGCAAAGGTGAGCTGGGTAGGTGAGACAGGAGAAGGAAAAGGAGCATCTCCCACAGCGGGGCTGGCTATCAGAGCAGGAACCATCAGCAGTGACTCACACAGTGCTTCCCAACCATGGGCAAACCCCTGGTGCAGCAGAGAATCCTGTTTTATTTTAGCTATGGAGTTGTCACTGGTATCTGCTGGGTCCCCTGGAGCCAGGTTGCTCCTGCCTTGGCATTTCCATGAAATTGGAAAGTGTAGGAGATTATTCACTGTGCTCCAAAGGATCAGCATGCCTTCAGCAAAGCACATGGTCAGAGAAATGCCTCCTCCCCCTTGCACCATCCCAGGGGACAGCTTTGGTGGGCAAAAAGCTGATCAGTTTGGAAGATGTGGGAAACTTTTGCAAAACAGTTTGTCCTTGCATCAAGTAACTACATCCCTGTAGAGGAAGGGATCAGGGAGCTAAATGCGATCTTTGTCAGCAACTGGGTGTTAAAGTGACCATCACAAAACACAGGTTCTGGGGTGTGTGGGGGAGGGCACAGCACAGACCCCACCTGCCATGGCCATGGGAGTGCTGCTGTGGTCATGGGACAGCATCCGGCCAGGAATGTCACCCCCAGGCTCCTGCCTGTGCAGGACCAAGCTCTTTCTAAAAGCACAAAGGGAACTGGCTTTGCAAAGCACGAGATAATCTCAAAACCCTGCTTGTCCCACATTTCCCGCTGCGTGGAGGACCAGGCAGGCCAATGGACAGGGATTACTGGAATATGGTAATTCATGTGCTCTGTGACCTGCCCTTAAAGAGACACCAGCCCAGCACAGCCTGTGGGAACCAAAGGCATCCTGGTACAGACTGGGGATGCTGCATCCTCCTGCACACCACGTAGCGGCTCTCAAGGGCTTGGGATAAAGGTTCCACACTCACACCTGGTGGGCAAAGCTTCAGTGGGTTTTCTCTGACTTCTATCAGTTGCTGTAACCTCAAAAACGCACAGTAAGGGTAGAGGGAGGCTGTTTGCTACACAGATGGCTTCTTTCCACAGCAAAACCTGCTGGAGTCATCCAGCACTGCCCAGCCTCCCAGGCAGACAGCGTGCCCATGAGCTGCCCATGCCCACAGGAGTGCAGGGATGCCTACATTCCTTCTCAGCCCTTGGTCTCTCATTCCCAGCTTTGCTCATTTACCATGGAAAGACATAATTTTTCCTGCCATTCAGCTCCCTCTCTACACAACCAGCTGCCCATCACCACCTCCTGTTCCCTTATGGCTCCTGCTTACTTGCACCGGCTGTAGGAAAGGTGAAGAGGTGGTGTTGGACCAGTGGCGTGTTTTGATTTGTTCTGCTTCCTCAGTGCAACCATTGAAGCGAAGGAAATGTTCAAACAGTCTGGACAGACATTTCCAAGTGCCTGCAGCTGTTGATTAATGAGGAATAACGTTGGGATAATTCACTTTAATGTTTAGCCTTTGTCCTGATGGGGATCAAGGCGGTTCCAGCCCTGTATTGGCATGAGGTGGGGAGGAGTGAAGAGGTTGGGGGTTCATCCCATCTGTACAGTAGCACACATATTATTTATTAGTTCTGCCTTCAGGAGCTCAACACCAGCAGACCCCTCAGACACCTATTTAGGGTTGCTCAAGTGACGCCAAAGACAGGGATGGATGTCCTGCCACTCCCAAGGCATGAGAGGCTGGAATCCCTGCTCAGCCATCCCCTTCCCACGGACCATTCACTGCATCTCATTACTTTTCTACCTTTTAACAAAAGCTAGTCGCTCCTTGGGACGTGCTGCAAGATGCACAAATACTATGCATGCTTTAGTAATCAGGAACACAAAATGTATTAGAATAAACTGCGTTTTAGTTCTGAGCTCTTCTCATTGATTCCACCGTTACAGCTCACTGCCTGCATCTGAGTGTGCAACACAACACCTGGAGAAAGGTCCGACAGCACTGTCCCAAGACATCCTATTTCTCACTGACAGACTTGCAGCTGCTTTTGGGCCAGTGGAGCAGCTCCAGAAAGCCTGCAAAGCAAAAGTTTTGGATTGAATCTGACTCCTCTCATTTCCATGTGACCATTTGTGATGCGAGAGCCATGGTTTAGTTCTTTCAGCCAGTGAAAAAAATTATTACAGAGTTTGAAACCAGGCAGCCTTGGACATCTCCCATCCTCCCCTCTTCGCTGATCAAACATTTCCATCAATACAACAAATCAGTTTCAGCAGCCTCTAGAATCTGCTCTTGCTTCATGAAGATGTGGGGGTTTAATGCAAGCCACCACTGCATGGAAGTGCTGCAGACTTCCTTATTTACCTCCAAGTTTAATAAGACTTAGTAACTGTAGCTAAGCTGGTTGGGGAGTTTCATTTACTTATCAAGATGCAATAAAAACATGCACTCATGCTACAGACATAACAAACTTCTAATATGATTCTTCCAGGGCTGCAGAGAGAGCCCATGGAAGTGGCCTGCCTCCTGCCCCCTGGAAAAGACTATTTCACTAGTTCAGCACAGTTTTTGTTCTAGCCTATATTTAACATTCAGATGTTAGTCCCTGAAGAGATTGCTTGCACTTGAAAGTACATTACATGGCAGTCTCTCCCCGGACTATCAGGGTCCTTTTAAATATTGATATCCATCAAAATTCAGGATTTCTCTAAGGAAATGTCTGTTGACTTTGAGGTGAAATCTGTTTTCTATAAGCAGGTACTTTGCCTGGTGAACCACCGTGCATTTTCAATTATTACCAAGCCTTAGGTTTGTTTTATCAGCAAATCCCTGTCCCCAGCACTATCAAGGCTACATGTGAAAGGATCAGTGTTATACCAACAACTGACAGTCCCAGGGGATCCTGATGCACACATGGAATGTTTGCAGAGTGGCACAGAAGGGGATTGGACTTCTGCATTTAGGAGCACAAGCTCAGCATCCAGCCCCAGATTTTCCATAATGACTAGGTGCACTTGTGGCAGCTCAAAAGCACACTGATTAGCTAGTTTGTGCCCTCATTCTGATGAGCACAGAAATAAGGAAAACCCAAGCAAAACAAAACCAACACCCTCCCCCCCACAAAATAGAAAAAACTCTCACAAAACAAAATACAACCCCAAATCAACCAAAAACCCAACCCAGAGCCCTAAGTCTATTGGCTTTTAGGTCCCTCCTTTATCCAGCTGCTGAAACAGGATCACCAAAAAGATGGCAGAGAAACAAATCACGCGATGAAAAAAGCTCCACAACCCTCAAAACTGCGTTTGCAAGAAAACAAAAATTAAAGCAGCCAATTTGTGAGCTCTGCAAGGTAAACTATGGGGATGTGCTCCCTACAGAAATCTTGGGATTAATTTGGTTGCACCAGTTAACACTGGGAACGAACTGTTCCCACTCCAGTTTTCCTCCCCAGCATCCCAGTCCCCTCCTAGGCAGCGGAGGGACCTCTTGCTGCATTTCTCTCCTCACTGATGGGAAGCTGGAGAAGAAATTTGCTTATGCTAATCAATCCCTGGCACCAGTCACACGAGAGCTAATCCACTGGCAGTCTCCATCAGTCTCTGCATATTTAACCAAAGCAGCGAACACTCACAGAGGATTATGAACGCAGTGGCATTGTTGTAGCAGTGTTTTCCTACTTAAGCTGCAATCACTCTGATGCTCTGTCTCTTAATATTTATACACACTCTACACACAAACAGTGTGCAGAATCACATCAGTGCATGCATGCATCCTGGTCAGACAGTGCCTACGAAAACACACGCACCACACGGTGATTTAATACATCTCCCTGCACTCAGTGCTGTCTCCGCCCTCTTCCAAAATGCTCACCTTCATGCTTGTTATTTCTATAAACCAGCATCCCTTAAGATAGGCATATTGCTTAATCCTCACAAAAGATTTGTCTCCTTCTGCAAAGGTTTTACAGGTAGTTTGGACATACATGGCAAGAGATTAGAGACTCAGGCTGGGTTAGGAGAAGTCTTGAGAAAGAAGCTTAAGAGTCAATTTTTCTGCCACTTTCTGCAAAAAGGAAACAATGAAACAAACAAAGTATGAACCCATGTCCTGTCCAGTCAGGGGTGTCATGAAAAGCTGGCGCTGAGCGATCTCTGAAAAATAAGGACGAGGCACTTGTTCCACCTACCCTGCTGGCTCACATTCCTGTCCCTGAAACTTGCTTGTTATCACATCAGAAGAAGTCAGCTCAGTTTAAGAAGTGGGTACAAGCACGTTCCTAACTATAGCGTGCAAATCCAGGGCAGGCTATTTACACCCTGACGCACGAGCCCACGAGCCACGGATTCCACACCTTCAACATACGGTGCAAACACACCAGCCGTAGCCGTGGGCTTGAACCAGCAATTTCCACCTTGCAAGCAATTTTCCCCTTGTGCTAATTACCTTGGGAGGCAGCCACCAAAGAGACTTTGGAAGAAAAGAAGCCACATGCTCCAGCGCCAAGTACGGGTTTTTGAAAGGCTGAAGTCACACGCCTTCGAGCTGTGCTCGTCTCCTCCCAGCAGTTAAACACAAACACCTGTTCCACCAAATCCACGACGCCTCTGTAGCTACAGACGGGCAGATTTCCTTGTGCTATTTCCCAGGAATTGTGCCAACTGTAGGTTTGTATGGAAATATACTTTTAGGGCACTTTCCTCTGTCTCTACAGGACTGCAACTCTGCTCTGAGTTTGTTGACTGATGTCCCTTTTAATACTGGGTGGTTTTGATCCTACAGAGGAGTGTAGGGATACATTAAAGACCTGCACAAAATTGTTCCCAGCCTTCTCTCCCCTGCTCAGATGAGCTGTCCACCCCACCTGCGAGCACAACCTGAGTTTGCTCAACAGACATGAGCCCCTTTTGAGGCTCTTGCACATTTTGACCTCTATCACCTGAATTCTGCACAAGTCAGCACCTCCTTATACTCTAAAATACACTAGGGGGAAAAAAACCCCAACAGCTCATACATCTGAGAGTACAATGAGCTATTCACACATACGATTCTCAGAGCCTGTAAAATGTGAATTTTGGCACTTGGAGGTTGGTGTAACACCACCTTCCCTTTTTATTTATTTATTTTCAGCTGTGTACTGAGTTCAGAACAGACACAACACGTTCTTTTGAGGAAAGAGCTGCCAGAACTGCCTCCCTCTCTCTCTAACCTCTGCCTTGGGGGTATCCCTTCCCACCCCACATACCTTAAATGAGAACACGTTCCATTTCTAACTGAGCTTTTATGTCAATACAGACAGCTTGCTTCTTTTCTTAGCAACGATGAGTGAGGAAGAAAAGTTCAGCTCTGTTTCCTCCCTGCTGGACTTCCTACATGTCTGTCTCACCATTGGAAGAGCTCTTCCCTGCAGAATTCCCCACTGCTCCTTCCTACCTCTCACCTGACTGCAGCAGAGGGCCACTGCTGCATTTCCAGTCTTTTTCATGTCTGTAAAAGCATTTGCCATTTCTTTCTTGTGCTGACAGCACCTGGGATTTCAAGACCTTTCTTTCCTCTTAGCATCATCATCCAGAGAAGGGATTTGCCAGGGTTAGAGGACACAGACTCATCAGGTATGGTGCTGGATACCCCAACAGCCCACAGCTCCCCAAATCCCACTCTCCTCCCAGTTGATCAAGCTGTTACACACACATCCATGAGTAATTCTCCATCCCAAACACAGCACCTGCCACAGAGTGTGACGCTCTGAACAATGGGTGAAA
>NW_008239758.1:6942598-6947304 GCF_000691975.1 Corvus brachyrhynchos | reverse complement strand
CCTGCTGTTCAGGCATTTCCATGCCAAGCAAACCCTCCCACTGGCCCACATCACCCCTGCTCCAGTGCTTCTGGCTCAGCTGATGGCTCCCTGGGAACATAAGCAATTCTAATTTATTTTTCTCCTTTTGTTTCATGTTTTTTCAAAAGGTCTTGAAGGAAAAACCCAGAACAATTAATGAGCAACGCAATATATGGTTTGTTCATCTGTGAAGGAAAGCAGGAAGAAAAGAGTGTCCAAAAAGCAACAGTTCCCTAAGAACTGCCTGGGCAGCTCCTGCCCTCCCAAAAGCCATCAGCAAAGCTTTCACTTTTAGCAAGAGCAGTTCTCACACATTTTCAGATGTCTCTTCAAACCTCCCTTTGCTTGGCTGCTGTGCAGGTACAGACTATGCTGCACCGTGGAGGATGACTCGCAGGCAACTGGCACTGGGTAAGCCCATCCCAAATTTCTGAGGCAAGGAGAGGCCTGGGAATCACCAATGATGTCAGGCAAGCTGCTGGGAAGCCAGTACTGATAACAGTTATCTGTAGGCACCATTTAGGAAAGCGCCGCGCTTTCCTCTGCACAATAGATTTAATCTACTCTGGTAATGGCTGAGCTCTCAGGAAGGAAAGGAAATTAAAAACAAAACTTGTGTTGTTCTGCTTCCTCATATTGCAAACGCCATCAGAAAAAAGCATTTGCTCTTGACAATAGTCATTCTTTGCCCTGATCCAAATCTCACTGAAGTTTAGGGGAACTCTTACACTGATCGTAACTGGCTTTGGATCAAATCCACCATTTGCTTCTTAGAGCAGATAAATATTTGTTCTTACAGACGTTTAGGGTGCTGGCCTGGGACCTGCCAGACTTGGCTTGACGCAGGTGTCTCACACCTCCTTCTCACCCACCTCCTCCCTTTGAGGTCCCTCACTGCAGAGGCTGCTCAGCCCTTGGCCATACAGCTCCACCTGCTTCCTTTGGACAGTGGCAGGACTAGGCCAAGGTGTCTCCAAAGCATCCATGGGGATCCCCGTGGGAAATGTGGGGTTGGGGCTTTAGCTGTGCTTTGCTTCTTGGCAAGGCTACTTCTCAACAAGGTCTATGTAAACTTCTCACCAAAGGAAATTTGGGAAGCCTAAATACATATCATTTATGGGTGGGACAGCACTACGCTCCCACTAAACCTTCCAGGGAAGGCAAGGGGGGGGATCCAGTCTGACAACCCCCTCCAAACATCCCCCCGCACCAATTACCCCATGTGGGGAAGTCTGAGGGATGCCAGATGCCAGTCTGTTCTGGGGGATGGGGAGACTGGCTCGATGCAGGATAATCCCCCAGTCTGACTTCCAATGTAATTGTTTAGCAGTCGCTTGCGCTATCAGCACAAACCCTGCAGACTGCATCCAGAGGAGTGTGTTCCTGAGAGAGTGTTATTCAGCATTTCATCCCTAGTGCTCAGCCCTCCTTCCACTTGCCAAAACTACAGGTCACATGGGTTTTCCTGAGGTTTCTTACAAAGTCAGAAGCCATGGGGAGCTGCCAGCCTCTTCAGGGCTATTTTCATAAGAGTATTTCCTTTTGTGCCAAGGAGGACCCTGTCCCTGAAGTCTTTTTCCGCCCAGGGGAGAGAACAGCTGCTGCTATCATTATGGGCTTGTCTCCCTTAATTAAGCATCCACAGTCACAGCTGAAAGATGAAACAAAGCCCTTTTCCAGCCCTTCAGGAAAGGGGTTGGATGGAGGCTCTGGGAGAGGACAGCAATTCTCCCACAGTAGACCTGGAATTGCCTTTTAAGTTGAGAAGGGAATTAAAAGCAGCTGAATATCCCATCTAAAATCAATCACATCAGAATGGCCCAGTTAAGGGTGTTTAGTGGGAGGTCACCCTTGCCTTGGGGAAGCAACCCTAGTTGGCTAGGTAGGATGAACATAGGAAGGTCCATGATGGCCTCTAATTACTGAAACAGATTTTTCAAAATTGTTTCTATTACTCCTCCTCACTGCCCTTTCATGAGTTGGTGTGACTCTGCAAGGTCACTCTTCTGGGAGTAATGGCTTTAAGGATAAATACTCAATTTCTACTTTGTTCAGAGATGTCCATCTCTGAATTTGCTAACTTTTTGATGGGCTTTATGTTTTCAAGATGGTGAAGGCGTGGATTTGTTCTGCCTTTTTTTTTCTTTTATTTGCTGGCTTGGTTTAAAAAAAAATAATTAATTTTTAAATTAATACGAGCATCTTCATTCCAAAATCTTTGGCTTCAAGTAGATTCTCTTTGTAAGCATCCCTTCATCCTGGTTAGATGACAAATGGAGCTGCAACCAACCAAATAACTGGCATATCTCTGAGTAGTATTTCTGGTGCTGTCACTCCTTCTCATCTCCATTTCTCATTCCTCTGTTAATGAATTCCTGGTAACTCTCTTATTTTTCTGACTGTTTATTACCTCTCTTCCAGCAAGCACCTCCTGGAAGATGTTAACCCCTTAAGACTGCATAGGCAAATGAGCTGCTCAGAAAATGAAACCAGTTTCAGACCATGCTACTCTGGCTGGACCTGAGCTGGACTCAGAGGTTTACAGTGCTTGTTAGCACCCACATGCTGCAAGTGCTGCCAGCTGAGCTGCCAATGCTGCCATTTCCAAGCCCAATCCTGTGAAGCAATCCAAGTTAAGATACTCATACTTTTAAAATAATCCAGCTAAAAAAACTGCTACAGGGAGGAATTCTAGAGAGCCTGTGACACGAAGCTGGAAATGGCAATTTCCAAACCAGCAAATACAGCTGTCTCTTATCGTCATTTCACAAGGTTTATCTCTACTGCAAAGTCCTGGTAAGTGGAATTGGTCAGAAAGCCTTTGATGGACCAGTGTGCCACTGGAAAAATGCAGTGGACGAAGCCAGGAAGCTTTATGAGACTGTGGCTACTTATCCTTACTTTAGTTTTTGGGAGGGGAAAGAAAAAAGACAGGATGTTAAAAATTCTCCCCAGAAATTCAAAACGGATCACATTATTATTTTTGGGGCTGAAAAAACACTGTCACTTCTGCGTGATGAATTTCCAGAGTGTGTGATACAGAGCCAAACAGAAAAACCCGAAGAGTTAACAAAACCACTGATCTCTCAGACACTTGGTTCTCAAAACATTCTGTATGGAAAGTTTTGAAGTTTGCCCCTTTTCCCTGCTCGCAGAGGAAGGCAGAGCTGCTCCACGCGGAGCCAGGCCCTCGCAGGCCGCGGAGCCGCCGCTCCCGCCCCGGCGCTGCCAAGCCCCGCGGGATGCGCTTGGCCGGCCCCCACAAACTGCCACATGTTTCAGCTGGTGTGGCTTTGGACGATGATCTACTTTCATTATTTTTGGCAGAGTTTGTCGCATTCTTTTGGACAGTAATTACATTTTCCAGGGCAGGCTTTCTGCCAGAGCTTGAAACGATGACCAACAGGCCCTTTTTAACCACCTGCTACAATTCCAGCCTTGATTAGTTATTAATGTGCTGTGAAAACCCATTGCAGAAACCACCCTTTCTGGTTATGTTACCAGGCTGGCTTCAGGAGAGGGAGGCTTGAAAGGAGAACAGGGAAATACCATAAGCAACAAAGACAGAAATTTGGAAGGCCTGAAATCATAGAGACTTTGTGGAACAGTACATGAGTGGGGACCAATTCGTAAGTGGGAACTTGCTTTGTCCCCACTGTTCCCACATCAGCTAGGACTGAGCAGCTGTGATATGATATGAGCAGCCCAACGCTAATGATACCTAAAATTAAAAACAAAACTCCTCGTAAAAATCTGGGATCTTTTTCACCCAGCAAGTATCAGGCTCCCATCTTCTTCTTGTGCTATAGCTGACTGTGGGAAACAGGAGGCTTGAAAGCATTGGGTTTCTGCAGATGTATTGGCACCTTCTGACTGCTTCCACCCAACAAATACCAGCTTCATGGGCTCATTCAAATTTGACAGAGAGCAGGGGTCTTAAACACACTAAATTATTATGACTGGAATGAATACGTGGTCCTGGAATAGCTGTGTGCTAGCTCCAAAGTAGCAACAGCCTGGCCACAAATGTTGTCTGTATTTATACATATTGTAGATGCTTATTATGGGGTATCACAGAGAGATTTCAAAGCACAGAAGTTAATCTGTGGGCTGGTAGGATGTAGCAAGTTCATCCTGTCAGGAAAACTGGTCTTTCAGTCAGAAGAAAACCTCTAATTTCCTCCACCTTTTAATTTCTACCCTCTAATTTTTACCATCTCCTTGTTTCCAAAAAAAGAAATGATGGTTCCGTGGCACATGGGGATCAAGCCTTACATGAGGACAAATCACACTGTCTCTTGCTGAAGGGAAGTAAGAGGCTCCTGTCACTGCATATCACACAGTACAGGTACTTTCTTCATTAAACCACAGAAGACAGAGGATTGAGGCACCAAGAGGCTAAGGCATATGACCAAGGATACTCCAAGGGTTTTAGGGAATGATGATCCTAATCTTCCACCTCTTTTCTCCAGAGCTGGTGCCCAGAAATGCCCAGATTCCACATTAGATACTTTAAAGTCTGCTCTGATGGATCCCATCTCATAGTTTGTGCAGTCACCCATTGAAGTGTATGTCCTTCTCCTTTTAATAATCAAGTCTTAATTTAATTTTCACTCATCGAGCACAGAAACAAGTCAAGGGCTTGGCACACATCACAGGCACAAAGGACACAGGTACCTGGTACC
>NW_008239758.1:6895224-6942532 GCF_000691975.1 Corvus brachyrhynchos | reverse complement strand
GAGGTACCAAATTTTAAAAGAAACGTGACCAACAACATTGCTGGTGTCCTGCATAGCATGTAAAACCCAGCAAAACCCCCATTAATCCTGATTTAGGCCCACTTAAATAGCACATTTCTCTGTAGACTTGGTCATGAGTATGTATTGTCCAGGGTATATCAAGATCCCTGACAACTCTCTTACTCCTTCAAAGCCATCAGGATTTCTCCAGCCAGGCTTTCCACAGCATCCTCCCAGCCTCTCAGGCTGCAGCTGCAGGGTGCCAGGGCTGGTTTGCAGCTTCCCTCTGAGTAGATCTCAGTAAAGCTACCCACATGATCTTGATAAAAATTAATGTGAAACTCTGCCATATGCCACCAAATCTGCATCCTGGGGGGGATACAGGAAAACTACAAACTTGGTTTCGTAGTAAAGCATCACCAATGAAATGGCCATCTCAGGGGAACATTCCACCTTCACTTTCAGTCTGCTCTTTTATCCTCTCCCCGAAGTTTTTATTAATAAAGCCAGCACTATGTTTATAAGGATCCAGAGCAGACACACAGAAGGCACTCTGTATGTATTGTGATGATTTCTGCTTTGCAAGGCAGGCATATGTCTGCCAGAAAGCTCCCTGCTCTGCCCTTGCCAGTGTAACCTGAACCACGGGGAGGAAAAGGGGACTTGGTTTTTCACATTATCCAGGTTCTGCTCCTTTTCTCAACTCTAAAAGCATTTAAAGTTAATTCTTCTCATCACTTTTTTCCTTCACCTGATCAAATCCATGATTTAATAAGGAGATAAACATCTACAGACACCTTGGAGGTTCCTCAGTGCACGAGAAGTTGCCAAGAGAAGAAAAGCACACCACTGCTCACAGCTTTAGAGGCTTAGATTGTTCTATGGAAGGTTTGGCAAAGTAGCACAGAAAAAAGAAAAGATTTTTCCATCCCTGTGAAAATAATTCCTTTAGTCCAACGTTGAGACAAATCATCAGCCCTTGTGATTTATTTTGCCAAAAGAAACATTCCCATGACACTTCACTGAAATTACTGAAACATTATGTGTTGATAGAGGGGAAAAATAGCTACTTAAAGTTTGTTTCATCTCAATACTAAGTTATATAACAAGATCTTTTGTCTCCACCCAAATAACACAATGTTGGCAATCTCCTGTTGAGTATGTGGATAAATTTGATGCAAAACACCTCAGTTTGAATGAAGTTACCTTATAGAACACGTGCCACAGTAAGAAGTGTCCAGCAGACCTAACCCAACAATCACCCTGCAAGGTTCCCTCCACAAACCTGATGTGCCTTATTTTCCCAGCAGTAAGGTGCAAAAATCACAAGGAGGTTTCTGATCTGGATGTGACCTTTATGAACATCCTTAAACATGGACGTCGTAGCAGAAAGTTTTAATCACTGCATTTTGGCAGTGCACAAGACTATAGCAGGGCATTTGTTTGAAGGAAACTAGCTGGGCACTGAAGTCATAGAGTGTTTTCATCTCCAGTGACTAACTGAAGCCTTCAGGCAAATTATTACACCTTTCCACTTAGGAAAGAGAAAAGTTTTCCTTGACACTAAATGACCATTAAGCACATAATAATAGGGGACAGTAGCCATTCAGAATGGCAATTAAAGTGTGTGTGCCACAAAGGACAGTTAGGAAATATGCAATTTTCACAGTCTAAATAGGTTAGAGTCCATCTAGTTCATGACTTCAGTAAGTGTATCACTGCTCTGCAGTATTACAGCAAAGCTGCTGGGTCACATCTACTTTTATCACCACAGTCAGTGCAGGACTGTTCCCTGGCTTTTGCAAGGGGATTATTTTCAGGTGTCCAGATGTACAATTTTACTACGTGGAACCGAGCATTCATGCTCATTGTTAATACCGAACTAGCGAACAAGGGGAGAAAATGTAGATAGGGAAAAAATGTACTTGATGCTGCATGTGAAAACCACCATTCCTTTCAGTAGCAGCTGTAATACAAAAAGAGGTGCTGACTGACACAGTCTGAAATTTGAAAATCCTTCTGGAGACACAGAGATCTATGATACTGTTAATAAAGGACCCTTCATCCATCCTGAAGTGACAACACTACACAGGCACTGCTGCCAACAGCATGTTTAATCCTGCCTTTTGAGTTCTCTGTAGCAGTGATCCTGCTTTCTACACACTGCTGGATAAGAAACGTGCTCCAACCTCCCCATCTGGCCATGGCAGGCAGTGAACAGAGCCCTGTTCCCCAAACCACCACTTTGTGCCACCCCTCCTCCTCCACAGCTCACAGAGGAAAGCATTTGCAGTCCTGTCACAGCAAGAAAAGATAACGTGGAGGAAACCAGGTTGCCTCTTGGTACACAGAGGAGACAAGCCATTCCACAAACCTTTATAGCCCTTTAATACTGGCATTTGGAGTAACTGGGCTTGCACAGAAGCGCTGAAGAGAGGTTTTAATTTCTTTGAAAGGGGAAAAAGGAACTTGATGAGATCCATGCTGCACATCCCAGATACAACACCTACAGCTCTCCTCACCTGTCCCTGAGACAGGCACAGAAAGCCCATCCCTTTGCATGGGGGAGCTTGCTTTTGTTTAACTGTTCTCACAGCTTTTGCCATGGGTGATTATGAGACCTGAAAAACCCTCCAGACTCAGCAACTGCACTTCAAATCTCCTGGATGCTGCTCACCCAGTGCCTCCAGAAAAAAACTCCCAGTGAGGACTACTTTTTTTATAACCTGCCAAAGGATGAAGAGGCAACATCACCCAGGTATTAGAGTATTCCTCCCTCATCTGCCTCCAGGAGACCCCATCTTGATTGTTTCCCTTGACAGGGAAGTACATGCATCACTCCCTGTCTGATCCCAAATTTCACATGTGACTGTTCCTGAACTGGAAGCAAGCCAAAGGTTTCCAAACTTCTCCCTACCTCATATGCTGTCCTAGGGTTTGAACTTAATTGCTCAGAAAGCAAACGGGGGAAAAAAAAAAAGAAAAAGTATCAGGAGCAGTCAGAAAAATCACATTTGATACACACTAAGAATCTACCCCTTTCACTAACGAGTGCTTCTCTCTCCACAGAGGTTCTCAGACACATCTACATAAGAGGCTTGATTGAGCTTAGCTCTCTGGAATATGTGTCACGCCAGACCCAAATCACAGCGCTGTGATGTCACGGCCAGCAGCAGAGCTCAGTTCCCAAGACTTGCCTTTTTTGCACCAAAATAGCAGTTAAGCCTGAACAGGAAGTTCTGAAATATTCATAACGATGGAATTAGAGGTAACAGTTAATCCTCATTACTCACTATTGGTATTTAGGCAGCATACTGTCTGGCTCCTGAATAATCCAGAGGCAGAAGGCAAAAGAAGTTAATATATGTGAACAGGGCACTGTCATTTCTGAAAAGTGACTCTGCGCTGCCTGTTGGCTCTGTGTAATCTTTGTGGGCAGAGGCAATGCAAATTCCTCTCCCGTTATCTGTCACTGTAAGAAAAATTAGAGCTGGCATGAATAAAGAAAAGACTAGACAGTTCCATCATATTCTGCTTGCAGCTACCTGGAGCTGCATTTACAGCGTACGAGTCGCATCGAAACTCCTCAGATTATTTAAGAACATTTCGGTGCGGGGCTCTCCATGCCTACACCACCAGGTCTGCCCAACAGCAGTAACAAATGTTGCTCTAAGACTTAAGCCACAGATAAATATTCCCTCTCAAGCGCAGCCATGACCTCTTTTTTACTTCTCATTATTCTTTTTGCTAGCAGTCAGGGCAGCTGGCCAAGCTGTCAGTGCAAAGGCATCCTACCTCCTTCTAGTCAAGAGCAGCCAGATTATCAAAGACCTGTTCATATGCTCAGTCACCTGTCTCATTTTGGTTTAGGGACAGATCAGAGGAGCAACTCTGTTCGCTGGGATCAAGGGTCAGCATCTCCTAAATACCAGCTAGAGAACTAAACTGCAGCTGACACAGCAGAGGCTAGAAAGGTCACATCTCTGTGGCCTCGGTTTAGCAACAACACTCATTTCAGGGGCTGCACATTCCACAGTCCTTGATCTCAGATTATTTTGGGAAAAAAAAGGTCAAAATATTGCCTTTCTTCCCTCTGAAGAAAGAACAAACTGAGAACAGAACACCTACATCGCTTTCCACTGCTGGCCAACAGCAGAGAAGACAATACAAGCCAAGACCCCAAGTTCTGCGGCCTCCCCAGCACCAAACATCTCACACACCTTGTGCTGGGTACCATCCTACCCATTTCTGGCTCTGCTGTATCTTCCCTCTTCTTCTACAAGGACATGAAAGCAGCAGCCAAGCTGAGGGTCCATCTGCCCCCATCACACAGATTTCCTTACCCTTCAGCCATGCTTTCCTCTCTCTCTCTCTCCTAGATGAAAGCTCCTGTTTCATCCCACTGCCATGACCAAGGCATCCCACTTCCACTCAACACATTAAAGCCCTTCAAGAATAGAGGTTGCTGCCTTCTGATAAAGCCAGCAAGCACCACGGTTTTGAGCAGAAACTTTGAGTTCACACCAATAAAAAAAGGCCTAAAAATGGACTGTCAGCTAGTAAAGCCCTTCAAAGAACTGCAGGAAAAGCACTTCTTACTCTCAGGAGTATAAAGATTCATGTTTCAGTGCTGCCACTGTAAATGAGGACACGTTGGGTACCACCATGTACTTCACAGGTTCTGCAAGCCATCTCTGTGATGGGGTGACTAAGGCACAAGTTCAGGATATTGCCACCACAGAAAGGGCTGTGACAAAGTTTTGACTGGAGCACAGTCACTCCAGCTGACTTCCAGCCTGCCAAGGGTCAGAGAACTGATCTCCAAAGCAACCTCAGTGATGAAAGTAAAACCTGATTCTCAGCTTGTGAGTCGTGGCTTGCATCAAGCAAGTTTAAAGGCAGTTCAGCTACCTGTCGCATTGCAGAGCAGCCTCTGTCCTAAAATGACAGGTGATGTGGGTCAGTGCTCAGGTATCTCCATCTGGTTGTGAAATGCTCTACAGATGTGGGAGAGCAGGCAGTGTGACAGCCCTCTGGTTTGCGTAGAGGATGCTGCAAGGTAACAGAGAAAAAAGAAAAGGAGATTCACTCATCAGCAGGCAAGAGTGTCAAACCGTCAGAGCCTGTCCTTTCCACCACTGGATTCTGCCCTGTGGAGACAGAGATCTCTAAGTACAGAACAAAGCAGGATTTTCACCTGTGACATTACAGAAAGAAAAAGAGCAAAAAGCCTGCTGCTTACTCACAGCTCCTCTAGGCCATCCCTGTTGTGTGGGCAGCAAAAGCTGATTGCAGATTGCTAACAGTAGTTGCCACCGCCATCTTCAAAATTGCCATTTGCAACTGATTAATTAATGCTGCCTGGGTACAGACTGTATTGTTAATTAAGCTAAGGGGGACTTTTCAAAAGCAATACTGATGAGTGCTACACTGTGCTGTAAGGGGCTGAACGTGGTTGTCTTTCCCCTCCAGAAACAGGGAAAACAAACAAACAAGTAAAGTATAGACCTGAACAAAACGGGTCCCAGTACATTTTTAAACAGATCACATTTGGTTAATTTCAAATAAATGCTATGCAATTTAATTTCCAGGGCTAGAGGCAAGAATAATACAGTCCTGCTGTGTTGTCTTCATCTGTCTTCTAATAAACTGATTAGAGCCCAACACGTTAAAAGCCCTGTGCACCATTATCTATTATTCAGGTCCCTAAAAGATGTTAATTAACCCGCATGTTCTGAGGAGCTCCATTGTAACACATACAATAGAGAGCCACATGGCACAGTCAAAGCACGTGTTGCTTACTCGTTTTGACTTAATTACATGGGCATGATGCCAGGGTGGTACTGGAAGAAAAAATACAGTATGGCAGAGACAATGTCCAGACAAACACGTCAGCTTACAGTTCATTATTTTACCAGGAAAAAAAAAAAAAAACAAATAAACCCACCTTTCTCTGTTCTTAGCAACAAAAAAACTCCATGTAGCTTAGTCAGAACTAGGTTATGTCAGGAAAATCTGATACTAAACAAGACAAGTTTGGGTTCAAAAAGCAGCACTCAAAAGAGTTGATCCTACCATGAAGAAGATCTGAAAGAAAAGTTCTTTTTAGGTCAAAATGCAAACTAAAAACTAAGAGAATTGAGAGAATTGTAGAAGGAGATGAATGGGGTTTTGACTTGGCCCCTGGTCCCTAAGCCACTGAGAGATGAGTGGAAAGACTAAGAAAAAGAAGCCTCTGCATTAGCTCCTGGAGCCATGTGCATGCCCATCACAAAGGAAGATCTGGAGAAGATTCATTACTCAGACCCCCACCAAGCATATACAAAATAGAATCTTTCAGAGGTTCAGCACAAAATAAAGCCTTTCAGACGGCAAAGTTCAGCATGCCTAAGTGACTAAAAAAATCCTCCTAAGGCAACAAAACTCTCTCTCACCGGACTGCAAGGCTTGGGAGTATGTGATAACTAAGAATTGTATTTCTATTTGAACATGATAAAATAACATGTGTTCAACCAAAAACACTGAGCCACAGCTGTTTGCACTGCAAACTGTATTTCTTCCTAAAGTCTCACCCTGAGGTAGACACTCTGCATGGAAAACCTTGGGTCAAGCTCTGAAAGTTGGAAAAGCTGTAAGCACTAAAGCCAACACAGTGCAAAGGGACACAATCAGCTGTAACGCTGCTTGATCCATCTCCAACACTGCAGAGCCAAGATTTAACAGGACATCAGGTAGGCACCCAAGCTCCTGCAAAGCCCGAGGTGCTTGAATGGTGTCTTTTAAGCCCAGTCCTCAAACACAGAGGTAATCAATGCACACGGAGAAGGTGTCTGAACTGCTGGTGACTGGTTTCCCAGCGTGGAGTCCCTGCTTTATGTGTTGGGCAGTTGGTGCTGCACTGGTGAGAAAAACACTGTGCTGAACACCCATGCACTGCATGGGTTAAATACCTAACCTGTGAAACTGAGGTTCTGGGTATCAACATAAACCACTGACAGGTGTACACTGATGATTTCGGGCCAGTCCAATAATCAAGGGATAAAACTAACATCACCCCATACAACAGATCAGAGGGGATGACAGCCAGCACTTTGGACATTAAGCTAACTCACCTCTGTCTTGCAAACCTCTCCCTTTTTCTTGTTTTACAACACTTCCAGAAGAAAGTAAAAGGAAAAAAAAAAACCTCCACAAAACCACAGACTTTTCCTATAAGGCTTCAAGGATCATGGGCTGGTGAGGTTGCAGGAGAAGCACTGCAATCCCTGGCAGGAACAGGTCCTCCCACTGGATGCACCCAGAGTAACTCAAGCAACTCGGCAGGACTTGGGCAGGAGCACACGAAGCTCTTGTTGGAAGGGGTCACAAACAGCAGCTGGCCCCACATGAGCTCTCTGCAGCCCAGCACCTGGCTCAGGGCCTGCTGATAAGGGCAGGACTTTGCTCAGGGGCAGGAACTGACGCTGTCCCCCAGGGCTTCCATGCTCCGTTTCCCTGCCATAAATCTAAGCCAGCTCCATAAATCTGCTAACACAAACTGCTGGTGGGAGCTATGCAAACACAACACATGCAATGGGGAGTTTGGAGGGAGCCTACCTTTTGTTCATCTCCTAGTGCTGCTGGTATGTTTTTTTAAAGCTGTTTCAGAGCTGCTCCATCTGCCAAGCACTTGTGATTTCAGCCAGCATAACCACCCAGCCACTGGGAGCATATTACTTTGTGCCATACAAGACTTGTGGTGGACTTTCAGATGTACATGGTGCTGGGATTTTGTACTTAACAGCAGAAGGACAATTTTTTCCTTGCTCTAAGGCAAATGGAACTTGAAGACATGACAAAATTTGTAGAAGAATTTAATGTTAAATGAAAAATCTGCAAAGATTACTTAATCTGTCCTTAAGCCCTTTTGTGTTCTAGGGAACCAAGTACCAGGATCAAGTTATCCCACGTGAATTTACCACAGATCTCATGCTTTCCTGACACACATAGAAATTTGGAGAGGAAAAGGCAATTTGAGGTTCTCTTCCCACTTATCCTGATGAATCAAAGATCTCTCTTTACCTGTTCGGCTCCTGCTTTCTCTAATACAAATGTTGAGTTCTTCCTGTGCTTCCTCTGAAGTCTGAACAGTGCAGCCTTTAGAGAGAGGCCACTGGACAGATGATGGGTTTGACCCCTCCTTTTTTAAAAATAAAAGAAAAATCAAACAGAAGAACTTAGGAGTTGCTGAAGTAGCTACTCAGCAACACAGAAAGTTCCCATCTGAGGTTTATTCTTCTGGAAGAACTGTGAACGTGGAGCAGGTCCCCTGGCAGGAAGGGTTTGCACCAGTACCACCAGGATTTTATTCTATCTTATGTTGACCCTTCTGCACATCCACCCAGCAATTCCTACTGCTGACAATGGCAGTATTTTTACAGCCACCCCGTATCAATGCAGATGCCATTAATATGTCTGTATCTATCAGTGTAAGTAATAACACAGTGTTAATTGAACAGCTGAGTGTTCCTTTCATCACACATTAACACTGTTAAAAGTTATATAATTCAGTTCCCAGGGAACATTTTACCATACACTATAAACCACCTCAAGAAGAAAGAAGGCCAAGACAAAGCAAACCAGCTCCTAGCGGCTTTTCCCCTCTTGGAGGGCTGTTATTTAATCAGCTTTTACTTCCATTATTTATCATGTGGAAGCAACTGTGCCATTTCAGTGGCTGTTGCTTAAAATGTAATAAAATATGGTTGTGACACAACAATACCTGGATCCTTCAGCCAAACCCCGCATTTCAGTGTCAGGATGTACAAAATATTAATCACCTGATGCAGCTGCTGCCGCCTTTGTGAACAGAGCATATATTTCACTGCACCCTGGCACGTCTCTTCTCCTGAGGGCTTTTATTAAAAAGAGCCTGTGAGTTACTGAACCATTAAGGTTTCCAAGCCAGAAATTTGACCCAATATCCAGGTTTATAATGCTCTTGGAAAATATTTAAATCAACGAGCAGACCCAGACCCTTAAATAACAGCAAAATACCACCCGACACACCATTATACAACAAATCTTTTTTAAGAAGAGGCGGCTGATAAAGCTCAGCTCCTGGCATCATTCTTTGCAATGTTTTATAACCAAGGAGGCCAGGTTCCTACTTACAGATTAGGTCACCAGACAGAGTCAGAAAACATTAGGGCTGACAAACCAATTCTTAGACTTCATCTTTGAGTCATGAGTTTCACAACACTTTAATTAAGGAGAATGTTAGCACAATGCAGCTGGGCAGTAGGAACAATGCTTTGCTTGGAGGGGAGCACTGAAGGGCATTCTCTGATGAGGATGATGATGAGGACAATGACCATGCAGTTGGGCTGCCAAGGCTGGGTCAAGGTTCTGCTCTTGCCTTGGCCTGGCACAGCAGTAGCAGCCCAAGAGAAGCGGCTCCAGTTCCTTGGAGCATTGCAGCTTTTGGACAAAGCTCACGTGTCTGTTCAGCCCAGACTTTCAGAAAAAGGAATACAGAAACACAAAGGAGGATCAGAACACTTCTTTTCGTGCCAGCGTCACTCCTGATGAGAACTGGGTCATTCAAGAAGAACTATTTCAGCCATTATATCCAATTACAAAAAGGAATCAGCATCTAAAAATAAAGCTTTGGGTGCCTGAACAGATAATTCACAATCAAATAGAAGAGGCCACCTTCCCCAACATGTTGAATCTCTGCTGAGATGTCACTGAAATGCATCACTAACGTGGGAGCTGCAAGCAAACGACAACAGCCACAGCTCCTGAAGGATGACACCACTATACAGGAACCTACCTCATTCTTGGAGATTTTGAAAACAAAGAACTCCACGGCACTTCTGTAATTACTGCTGCTGAACAGAACTTGTCTGCTTTGAATTCACTGGTATAACTGACCCATAAATTGGCCAGATATCTGTTACCTGTCTCCATCATCCCTCCTGTTTAGACATGTAAATGATATATCCACAGATACTCCATCCTCCAAGGAATAAGAAACATGCTCAGAGGCAAATCAGTCTACTGAAACACAAACCACCCTCTGGCAATGCCTGAGTCTTCCCACAGGCTCCATACTCAGCCTTCTAGCTCTGAAAAAAGTGCCATTGTCTCTCCAGAGAAGGATGTCTCAAGGCCACCCTATATCCCAACTTAAGTGGACACTGCCAAGCTAAAATTTCTGGTGGAAGTCAGGAGCAAAATACCTTTGGAACAAGAACGTGGGAAACTGGGTGCACGATTGCACAGCCAGCAACGGGCAGAGCCTCAAAGCTTGTTTGATATATGCAAACATGCCAAAGATCAGACGTAGATTTGAAACACTTGGAATTGCAAAGCTGGATTGAAGTTGCACAAAAATAATCTTCATGGTACATCTTGTTCTTCCTATTTCTGAATGTGATGGAAACACTGCGAGAACAGCCTCTGCCATCACAGAGCAGCATATTGTATTCCCAGGCCGCGCCGCAACGGAAAAGCAGACGTGAATGGAGCAGAAAAAAGCATAACACTTTGCCATTATCATCCCCAGAAACACTGTTTTTTCTTTTCCTAGTATGCCATTTGAAAGTTTTTTACACCTGTTTTATCCTGAGAGAACTCCTCTTGAGGGCAATTTCACAGAGAGGACCTAAAAGTGAAATCAGATTTGAGAAATTCATCCATGTTGGGGTGGATACCCCACCTCTTCTCCAGAAAAGTGTGGATGCAATTTATCTGTGCAAGCTCAAAAAAAGGGCAGGGAGGACAAGAGGGAGGGTCCCAGTCCAGCTGAAGGAGGGACATCAAACACAATAGGAAGACCAGAACAGCACTGACACTGATGGGGCATCATCAACTGATGGGGCAGTTCTTGCTCACACCTGAGGGAGTGCAAATTAAAAAGCTGCCTTTAGAGGATCATCATCTTACATCCTTCCCTCTCTTGCTTTTAGCCAAACTCCTTTCATTCCTCTCCACCTCCTTCTGACACACAACTTTTACACACCCTGTTCACCTGTCCCTGTATCACACCTTGCTCTGTGTTCATCCCATCTCCTCAGATCCCAACACTACAAAGATGCTCATTACATCACACTTGCAACATTAGCCAGACTTTCAAGAGCTTACAAGAGGGATTAAATAGCACCCAGTAGATAGGGAGCTGTGGGAAATCAGCAAGTTTTTCACACAGGCCCAATTCAGGGTAATTACTAATCACATGTTCATTACAGATGCAACCTTTTCTGACCCAATTCTCAACAGGCAACATCTGTCTGCCTGCAAAAATGTGCATCATTGTGCTGTGACTCTTGTATGTGTAAAAAGAAGTCATTATGTACAAAAAGCTCCCCTTCTGCTCAGACATGTTTCTACAGATTGGATGGGTTTTGCCAGTCTCTGCCTTCCTTCCTTTGCCAACAGTCAAGGAACTTGCATCACTTGTCACTGCATCTCTTCATGGCCATGGGCTGTCCTGTCCCACACTTCACTGCTTACCAAAAACTTGCCCTTATATTCTGTGGGATGCTCCTTCCTGGGCCTAAAAAGCAGGACTGTCAGGGCTGCTTCTGAGGCTTAAAGCTCTTGAAGGTAGGGAAGAAGCAGAGGAGGGTTGTTTAGCATCTGATCCTTTCTATTTCTCTGCAAACATCTCACAGCTCCAGCCAAGCTGCTCTGTGCTAGCTACCTGCTAATCCAAATTTGCTCACTGCTCACAGGTTGGCCACCTCCTCCAGGATCTGTTCTAACAGATACTAAAAGAAAGATGAAACTAATGTGTAGCCATTTTCTCACTGGTTAACACAGAGCAATTACCACAATGTTCGTGCTCCGTAACAGGCAACAAACTCTTAACAAAGCGATGTTGTACAGAAGGCTCCTGTAGATCACAGCTGGGAGCAGGGCTGAGAGCTTGGAAGCCCTCCTGGTTAAAAATAGGACAGTGCATGGAAGAGGTAGGATTTGTAACTTCTAAAAATAGTCTTCCCTAAAAGGATGCTTTTTACCTTGCTCACAGATCCCATGCGCATCAGGCCTCTTGCTAGTAACAGCTGTTATATCAGGATTTTTGCCTGGTCCGAACTTATTATTTCAGAAACATGTAATCCTAACTTGCAAACTTAAAAAAAGGAAAATATTTACCATAATGACTCGTTCTGAGAACTACATTCACAAATGCTCCCTTCCCCCTACCGGGAGACACATTCCAGGACCATGTGAGCAAGGAAATGCAGTGGCAGTCTCCAAACAACAGGCCTCTGCTTATTTAACAATTTTGGCAAGCCTCTGTTTCCTGATTCGGTGCTTCAGATTTGCAACAACAGAAGTGAGAGATTACAGAGCAGGTTCGTGTGGAGGCTGGGATAAATGTAGGTCGACCAAACTGCATTTCCTATGAGGTGCAGGAGAGCAGTGTTGTCACACCATAATGGTCTCCAGCTGTTACGCCACCAAAATACACAGCTAACACTTAAAATACACGCATATAGTGCTTAACAGCATGTACAAAGCTGGCTCATCTGACAGCAGGTCCTGCAGGGCAGAGTCACTAACACAGGACCGGGTATTTATAGAAAGCACAGAGAGCCATCACTGGGTGACACTGTTTACATGGGGCTGATTCTGCTGTGGAACTACCTCAACTAAATCATACAGGGATGAGCAGGATTAAATGAAACTATTCTCCAAATTCATGCCTCCTTCTATTGCTCTGCCAGCATCCTTGCTAAACCTGATGTTAATGCATAGCATCAAAGCTGTTATTCCACAGGAGGAAGGAAAGCCCAATCCGCACCGCTGGGCAGTGCAAAAGGGAAGGGAATGTGACCCAGCAGACCCAGCATGAAACTAGCAATGGAGCTGCTGTTCCCAGCCCTGCCACTGGCCCACAGTGCATCCCTGTGCAATGAAATCTGCCTTTTTGTGCTCTAATTTCCCAATCTCCAAAGCCAGGCTTCTCTGTTAAGATCTTTCAGATCCATGCATGTTCAAGAGCTAGACTGGTTTCTAAAACGAGGGCAGCAAAGCCTCAGGGCCAGTAAAGACACAGGGACCACCCAAGCAAAATGCGTGGGTCAGTGGAATTCCTCCAGTTTTCATTTGTCCACAGTAACCAATGAGCCATGATGCTGGCAGGTTGCCACAGGACTCTGACAGCAGCCGCTAAAAATTATGGGTTTGGTTTTTCCCTTGGTTTGGGCATAATGAAGGGACGAGGGCAGCAAAGCCTCAGGGCCAGTAAAGACACAGGGACCACCCAAGCAAAATGCGTGGGTCAGTGGAATTCCTCCAGTTTTCATTTGTCCACAGTAACCAATGAGCCATGATGCTGGCAGGTTGCCACAGGACTCTGACAGCAGCCGCTAAAAATTATGGATTTGGTTTTTCCCTTGGTTTGGGCATAATGAAGTAAGAGCACTGAAGGTACTGATCTATTTTTAAGCCAGTACAGTAACCAGCAACATCTGACAAAAGTGCTGGGCACCACAGATTTCCAAAAGGAAAAGCTGCCTCAGTTTGGACTGCTCAAATGATACTGCCTTTCTCTCTGTGGGCTCCACAGCCCTGGCTACAAGACAGGTAGGATTCCAGAAAACACGAGGTATAAAGGCCACCAGAATTAGTATCTTCCAAAACATAGCTCTAAAGACTCTTTTTATAGGTGCTTTGACTTAGCCTTTGGCAGAATAGGAAGGAAAGACAAATATAAGCACTTCTTTCCCTCCTACCTCCTGTGCTGGCTATATTTATACTGCCACACAGATTGCTGACAGGTTGGTTCAAATGTCTTAGTAGGAATACCTGAAAAAGCCTCAATTTTCTCAACAGCCTCCTTCAAGCGACAAATAAAGATAAACTACACACAGTGATACAACTGCTGTGTAACCAGGACTCGAGGTTTGCACTCCTGGTAGACAAGAGATGCATTTGCACTATTTGTTACTCCCACATGAGCTCTAGGAGGTAGCTCAGGAAAAGTTTACCTGGTAGAACTTGCCTCAGGGGTTTATGCTTTAGCATTTTACAGAGTGGAATGGCCTGGGAGCAACTTCAGACACAAGTCTGTCTATATGTTAGTGACAGAGCACTGAAAGGAAAAGCGCTGGCAAAGCTGACGTATTATGAGCAGCTGTCCTGCTATGCAATGTCCTGGCTCCAATGGCCAGTCTGGCAGAGCAGTTTCTATAGCACCTAATTTTACAACTTTGTCCAAGAGCTGAAAGATTGTTCAGGAACAACAAACAATGGAGATCTGAGGAAGACACCTGCAATTGAGCTTGCTCATTGCATTATGTTGGAAAAAACCCCAGAGCTATCAACTCCCATGTGGGAGGAGACATTTAGCAATTCCTCTATACTGTGTAATAAGCTGGAAGAATCAGAGGGAATTTTTGTTGACCAAAGGAAGTAATTGCTTGTTCCTGGGATAGAGGTGTAACTGAGGGCCCATGTTTGTATTTTGAGACTGAAAACAGAGCAGGTGTACTGTACAGGTTGTACTATACCTGTGGGCAGAAACACCTACTGCATCTCATCAGATCCACCACTGAGACAGAAGTGACCATAAGGCATCAATATTCAGTAGAGTGTAAAAAGCAGCAAGAAGATTTCTGTATTTTATTTGCCTTAGTTACAGCAACAGGCAAGTGTTTGGGCAAGCAGCTCTGGTGCCATGCAAATCTGTGGCCTCTCCGTATATCTGAAAGAAAGGAATTTATTAAAGGATACAGTGACATGCCTTTGATGCTTCCAAAGCTACGCTGTCTGCCTCTCTGAATAACTGAGTCATAATCACAAAGGAAACTCTTCTGAAGTTTATTTCTTCTATAATTTGCATCCTGTTTTCTTGCTCCTCTTTTGTAAGTTGTGCTTTGAAAGCACATTTCCCTGCCAGCAGCAGAGCAGAGCTGGGAGGCGAGAAAGCTCCCTCCCACCACCGCAAGGATTCCTTGCTCGCTGCCTACGTTGTCTCCCATCGCTGGGCTGACCCTGCCCACTGGTGGGAAGGGGAAGCTCCCTCTCAGAGCTCACCCACTACCCACCTGCGAGGGCTCTGGAGAGATCTCCATTCCCTGTGCTGCACCGCAACACTTGTGAATAAATTGTGCTTCATCAGAAGGACACAAATATAGATGCTTACTGTTGATTCACATGCACCCCATCACTGTTATACTCCTGTGCTTTCCTTAGCCTGGTTTCCAGGAGTGTGGCTGGCCTAGAGCAAACTCTGCAGCTGGCTGAGATTGCTACTCTGAGCTCAACTGTCCGACCATGACAGAGCATTACATTCTTGGGCCACAGTCCTTGCATTTGATTGGAAAAAATAAAGTATTTATTTATCAAGATATTTAGTGCATAAGGGCAGCGAGGTACAGGTCTATGACAAAGCGTTCCATTTATCTGACACCCTTTACACAGTGTAATGTGCTTCCATTACAAATTCCAACATCTCTCTAAGCCAGAAGTTTCACTTTTGCTCTTTCCAAGGGGCCATGTTGCAGCCCTGAGGGTAACAGGGTGGTCCTACTCTATACCCCAACCCTTGTCCTTGTGACTGTGGCCTGGCAAGATGTGGTTCAAAACACATTCACTGTTTTCTGAAGGGATTTTAAATGTAACAGCATCTGATGCTGACGAATTCCAGGGGAAAAAAAATGCAATGGACAGGCATAATTTTTCAGTATCTCTACTACTGCAGGCCTCTGCTTGAACCTAGAACTCATTTTTATAGGAAGTTATTAAAACAACCAGAAGACCATGACAGAAAGATATTTCAGTCCTAACTGTCTGCAGTTATGCCCTGCAGGACTGTCTATGCTGACCTTCACACTCCTCCTTCAACGGGCAACCCATGGGCTGGACAGAGCTGTGCCCACCTCTCCAAGATCAGGGGCGACCCTAGAACTCAGTAAAATTGACAACTCCAAAATTATGCTAAGTTTTTGCCTGGGAAAGACAGCTTTATCCAGTTTCTCAAATCCCATTAATGGCTCCTTGACTACAGTCTATGTGTTTAACTCTAAATGCAGAAAGAAGAGGAAAAAAAAAAAAAGAAAAAGAAAAAAGAGATTTAAAGAAAAAAAAAAAAAAGAGATTTCAAGGTCAAAACTTTGTGTTTAATTTTTTCATGAATAATGCAATGGCAGCAGTATGACATCGTGCCTTCTGCCCCCATCATGGTTTCTCAATCATCAGAATTCTAAAGGTGTCTTTCCATCTCTCTCCAACATTCATAGGTAGATAACTTGACAATTCAGTAAACTAAACTGAAATGAAGGCTCAACAGAGCACAAAATTTGAGGCTAGTTGGAGCCTTTGAACCAGACCATTATGGTATTTTGGGTCAGTGAGTAGGAAAACAAGTTGGGATAGCAAAATGTCAAAGTGTAAAACTGTCAGAAAAAAAAAGATGTCAGAAACAATATACTTTCATTCCTCCCTGAAGATGACTCTGTGATACAATACCAAAATCATTTTACACACCAGAGATCCATGAAGTCCTTTTCAGCTGGAATGGCAGCAACTGATATCTCCCTCTGGAGTGTGCACATTGAGCTTCGTCACTCCTGATCTTGTGCTTCAAGAGCTGACTTCGACCATGAAATTTTCTTGGTAGCACAAAAAAATTCTTCGACAAAGCTAAACTGATGGTTTTGCACTGCTGAGAAAAGGAGATGTGTTTATTTTGATCATTTTATCTCCTCAGAGATAAAACTAAGAATTTAGAGAAAGATGCAAACATCAAATCACAGATCTTCTACATCGGTACCTTGAAAGTTCCAGTATTTTCTTAGCTAGGAAAGACAGAAGTGCAATTTGATGAGCATTCAAGACTTGCAGCAGTGTGTTTTATTTTTTAATCAACATGAAATATAGAAACTACAGTGCCATTCCTATAAATATTCCTCTAAAAAGGTAGCAAAGATACTTGTTAAACCCTTTAGGATAAATTGGCACTCACTCATGTATTAAAATCAATGACAAGAGATAGAAGCATCTGAAGCGATGCATGAAATAACTTGGCTGAAGTTTCTCCAATTAGGCAGCGCTGGGATTCAACAATTAACTTCAGCCATTCATTGTGTGAAGTATCTGGTGTAACCTCACTGTAAAAGAGCAAATAATTTGTAATTGGAGCAAGAATGTGTCCCTTGACAAACAATTATGAGTACATATAATATGAGGGGAAAAGACAGCTTGAAGACTCTTAGAGCCTCAGAAAATCATGAAGGATGGAGGGTTTCAGATTTCAGACCCTGATCATCAGTGAACACAAAGGATCATGATCATTCTATGCCTATTAATGGATTTATATAAAAACACCTGTGAAGGGCTCCTACCAGAGCCCTATGTGCCCATCCCACCACAGTTTAACTGGAGTCTTTGCTGAAAACTTGGTGTCAACACCAGAATAAATCTGAAGAGATGCAAATTTGAGTTTGCCATGGGATGCCCAGTGAAGGACCACACAGAGCAACATCAGAAGCTGCACATGTGGGGCTCTCCTCACCACCAGATGGAGAAGGACACTCTTCAGGTCAGACAATCTGGCACTAGTGACCATTAAACTAATTTCAAATAGCTTAAAATGACAGCTTTAAGTTAGGATCCATTTTCTTCTGCACACTGACTATAGAAATGAGTAATCTCCTTCTTCAGCTCCCAGGAGAAAGCCAGGACAAATACACTTTGTCAATCACAATATATCATTCTGCAGCCCCAGCTTCCCTAGAGAACCTCAGCATACGAGCCATTTACTGGACTGGATGGGCCATGAGCGTACACACTGTTGAAAATCATCTTGCATTCGACCCTGAGAGGACAATTGTAATAAATATTTCCAAACTCTCATTTCTGTGGTTCCACTCCATGTACTTCTGTTAAAAAGATAAAAGGTAAGAGAACAAGTGGAGTTAAAATAGCCACTTGCAGGCAATGCCTAGCATGATCCATCCAGGTCAAGGATCCTGGAACATAAATACAATGCAACAGAGGCTACAAAATAATGGACTTGATTGTTTTCAAGTGGGTCTTTCTACCTCTAGGAGAACTGCTGTTACATAAGCCATGGAAATGCAGGGCCCTCCATCAGCAGAAGCAGCCTTTGAGTGAATCTGTTGAATTTAATCTCAGATCTACAAGTCTGCGCTTTTCTCATGCTTATTCCCTAATCTGATATGTTATTCAGAAGGAGAGACCAGCAAAGACAATTGTCAAGTGTTTTCATCGGCAGAAGTGATGCCTTGGAGATGACCTCCACCCCATCTGTAATCACACAGCCTGTCACCCCCTCACTGTGCCAACCAAAGTGATGCCTTCCCAAGAAAAGAAACGCCAGGTATGTATCTGGCAAGGTATTACAGGCCACTTAACTAAGAGGAAGACCAAACACCAAGTAATCAAGCAGGGATGAGTCAGCTGCTGCTTGCAGGTAGCTCACAGGGAACAATTTGGCCAATTCTAGTATTTATTATATACATAATACTAATGTATTCCCAAAGATCTTAAACAAATGGAAGAAAATACGTTTTTGCCCCAATTAATTTTGAAGTTGTGGAACTCACTGTCAGGTGATGAGAGCCAAAAGTTTAGATGGATTCAGAAAGCAATTGGACAAAATAAGCAATCTCTCTTCCTGTCAAATAACACAGTATATGTGTGCAGACAGGAGGGAGCAGGGTTTCACTTCCCCTGCTATGAGATGGGGCCAAAGGCAATTCAATGAGGAGTTAACAAACCACCAGCATTCAAAATCCCAGCCCTGGTCAGGATAGGAATTTGAAGAGACAGACACTCAGTTTCTACAACCCAAGTGTACTCTGTTGCTTTATATTTGCTCAACATTTGGCCCATGGATCTTCCATCATGGGGAAGCTCTCGTGCAGCCACAGGAATGTGACAGCACACACAAAGTGGGCTCCTCCTAGTGACCAAGTCTGTATTGATGGCATTGAGTCACAGGTTTGCTGACATCGGTTCTGACAGACACTAGAGAACCCCAGCAAGCCCCCAGACAGCTTTTGGGAACAAAGAAGCACTAGTAATTTTGCACATACACGTACAGGTGAGCTACAGGGTTGCAAACAAGCAGTAGCACAGCAACAACCACCCAGATCCCAGTCCAAGGATCCCCAATCCAGTAATTTAGACATACCAGCATGAAAGCCCTTCGAGTGGATTCTGGCTGCAGCCACCACGCTTAGAAGCTCTTTTCTTTGTCATTCCCCTTTAATCAAATGTTTTACTTTGCAGAGACAAATTACATTCCTAGCTTTTATTTACTCAGGAACTGCTGTGACCAAGCAATCAGCTCCGACACTCTCCTGTCAGGTTTAAAAATGCTGATGGTCAAATAACACAAGGGATGATTCATCTTTCAAATACATCAAGCTGCTTGCAATTGCCCGACTGCTTTTCACACAACAAGGAATGCCTGGCTTAAGAGGTCTGTTATTCACAACAAACAGGGTTCCTCCAAGTGACTTTCCCATATGTTCACAGTTGTCCCACACTGTTATATGTAGGCTCTTCTTGAGTTGCATTGCACAGGGGAAGGTATGGAAGTCATACATCAACAGGCAGCATCCCTGTGAAACAGTAAACAGGTTCCAGGAGCAGTTAGATCCAAACACCTTTCCTGTCACCCCCTGTACAAGATGCTGGAGCAGCCTCTTTTTGCTCCCAGCCACAGTCAAACTGGAGTCACACACCACAGCTGACAACAAAGTGGGTGAAAACCAGGCTACAAGTTGGCCAAAATTCTCCCATATCTTATTTAATTTAGAAGAAGTTTTCCAGTAAACAGGTTCCAGGAGCAGTTAGATCCAAACACCTTTCCTGTCACCCCCTGTACAAGATGCTGGAGCAGCCTCTTTTTGCTCCCAGCCACAGTCAAACTGGAGTCACACACCACAGCTGACAACAAAGTGGGTGAAAACCAGGCTACAAGCTGGCCAAAATTCTCCCGTATCTTATTTAATTTAGAAGAAGTTTTCCTGTAAAAAGGTAAAAAAATAATTTCAATATTGCCTTTTTCCCTAATAAAAACTTTCTGAGAGACAAAAAAAAAAAAAAAATCAGGAAATTTGAGAGGGGAAGAGTGACTGTCAAAAAACTGTTTCAGTGGCAGAAAGAAAACTCAGTTTATCCCCTTCCTACTACCATTGTGGGAGCATGATGCAATTCACTGGGAGGCCTCAGTCCCACACACTGGCTGCTCATAACCATTATGAAGAACATCCAAGCTCAAAGTCCCTCTTTCTGTCCCAAGTGCTCCTTCCACCACAGAGGATGAAGCTGAGGCACAAAGACCTGGATAGATGTCTTTGTTCCAGCTGTTCAGTGGATAAAGAAATCAGGGCAGGTAATTAGTGCTGGCAGCTGGCACAAATGTAACTTTTTTTTTTTTGAGATGTGGACTATATATTAGACAGGTTACATCTCCATCCCAAATTCAAACCACTGCAAAGGATGCACATCAGGCTGTGGCTCAGCATATTCTCTTAAACTTCTGCATGTGAATAAAGAGGGTTCAGCACTAATTCTTGTCTTTATCAGAAGTCAGTGCAGACCATATGTGATCCAACTTTCTGGACTCAAGACAGCCACCTGGCACCAAAGCACTGCATTCAATTAGTGTGATGGATTGATTTCTCCAAGAGGCCAAATTAATGCAAAGCATTAGTGTTATCCAGCTTGTATCAGCATCTCACAGTTCACAGAGCAGGTGACACCAGCATGGCAACACTATGAAGATACAGGGAAAATGTGCATCCCTAATGCTGGCCAGCTGGTCAAGCCCACAGCCAAGATTTGAGGAAACCTCGAGAGGCTGTCACAGGACCTGTGCTTAGGTAGGAAACTTCACTCAGCCCCTGATGTCAGCAGCCCTGACTGCAACCTGCAAGCAAGTCATTTCATTACCCTCTTTCTCTTTGCCCAGTAAACCCCATGCCTTACCTCACACACTGCAGCATCTTGCCAGAAAGGCCACCTTTTCCTTCTGCCATTTATGTACAGACAACACATTTCTCTGCTTCTCATCCTTATTACATGCAACCTTGGGGTCCCATGTTTTGTTCACACAAGAAGTGCTTTCTGCAGACAAGGGAACTGGGTAAATTCATCTGCCAAACCCTCACAACAGCCGGAACATGGATCATACTTGAAGAGACTCCTAGCAGGTCACAAAGTTTTTTCAAACTAGAAGCAAAGAGCACTTCAGAAACTCTCACTGCAAAAATAGCCCAGGAGACCCAACTGCTGTAACAGACTCAACAGCTACAGCTTCAAAAATTCGGCAGAATTTTACATTTCCATAAACCTAAAAGCATATTTCTTTTTTTCTTTGTGAAGTCAAAAGTGGAAGCAAACCATACAAAAAGGAGGCAAGGCAGTACAGTGAAGCTCTCCTCTGTGCTCAAGTTTGTAGGCAGTGCTGCAGTAGACTTCACTGTACAAGAACAGTAGACTCTTCTTGTGGTAGAAGAGTCATTCATTTGGGCTGCTGCAGCTTTAGCTGGAGTACAAACATGTACTGAAAACCAAATAAAGAATAATGAAAATAAATCATTATTTTTTAAAAGCTGAAAAAAATCAATTTGCATATGGAATTCGTGTTTATTTTAATTTAAAACTGCGACAGCTGCACCAGCAAACTTATTACAGCCTCTTCACGAACAGGTTCAGGGCAACCAAATGTTAAATTATGACCACAGACCTGCAAAACTGCAGGTGCTAAACACACACTCAGCGAGCCCAGTTCACATTCAAGAGTAAAGCCCTACAGACATAGCTATAATTTAAAGGAATAACAGATTTCCAAAGAACATCAATAAAAAACATACTTGTTTTGGTTTTGATGGGTACATTGGGCCAGATCTGCAGGTCCAGTAACACTGAGTCTTTTACAATAACTGATGCTGCAAACTGTACAGCACAGAGGCATTTTGCTCCCACCTGTGAGCTCCAGGCTCCCCAAAGTGGCTGCTCCAGTGTGATTTTGTAGCTAGCAGAGCATCAGAACAGACAGTGCAGGAACCAGCTTGGTCCTTTTGGAGGAAATTACTTGGTACCTTATTACAAGAATCAATTCAAGGGTAAATCAAGAGTTGTATCAAAAGCCTGATTTACTGATAAATCGGTATTTTTTTCCTATATTATCTTTATGGCACAAGAAAAAAGGAAGAAAAATAGGAACTAAATAAAATAGGATTTCACAAGTAGAATAATTTACTCAGGCAAGTATCTTAAGAGACACCCATTAACAGAACGGCTTAGCAAGTCCAGCCAAGCAGTGATCACCAAGCCAAGCAGAACAACCCCTAACATGAGGAGCTATGGTGAGGAAGGGAATAAGCATCACTTAAAAATGGACAAGGGAAAAAGTATTGATGGTTTTGTAACTCAGAAAAACATGAAGAAGGAAACATCTACAAATTTACGCATGGGTAAAGGTCACCAAGGCTTCTAACTGCCATGTTTCCTCCTTCCTTCTCCTCTCCCCTGAGATCCTTGCTAAAAAGGAATTTACAACCTCCTTTAAGGGCTTTGTTGTAAAGTGGCTCCTTAGTTTCCTCTTTTTAGGTTCCTTCTGACAGCCCTGCCATAGGGCATGTTGGAGCAGCACCTCACTGACAGCTGTTGCTCTGGTTCCCTTCTCAAGCTTGCAAAGAGACATCAACTGCATTAGCAAATACAGATGGGAAGGTGCAACCTACAGGTATAACCTCAGTGGCATCCCTTTTATAGGTAAAAATAATAAAAACAGCCAATGTGCAAACTCCAGTCCCTGCCTTTTTACAATACCATGTTCTGGTAACACCTTAGCCACTTCTGCTAATCCTTTGTTCTTTGGCAAAATGGAAAGCAGAAGCTTACCTACAGAGATCATAAACCAGAAGGCTTTCATCTCCTGGAAACTATGCATGCCACGAACAGTCATGACTGAAAAATCACCCAATGACTGTTTGCAGAGCACAAAAACCCAAGTTCAGCCTTCCCCACAGCACCATTTGCAGAAACCTCACTCTCAGATGCCAACCCCTCAGCTCTCAGCTTGACATCACCAACATCCCATCTCTCTTTTCTGCTAACAAGATGCCCACATTTCCCTGGCAGGGAATTCTTCACAAAAGAGGCAGCTCCCTACTTCACATGAGACTGAGTCCCACCATCACTGCCCAGTGCAGATGCCACCTCCCAGAAACAGTCTGAGGGCACAGCGGTGACTCCCACACTCAGATGTAAGGACTGAACTAAAACTGGGTTTTGGAGGCAGCACCTGAGTTGCGGTCTCAAAGCATTTAGGTGCCTGTCCATGGGACTGGGAGTGTGCTGCTCAACAGCCAGCACCAGGAGCAGGACAAAGAACAGCAACCACAAGCACTGATGTGAAGACAGACGGACAGAAAGGCTGTGGTCAAGGCTGTGGAGAGTGTTAATGGGGACTGATGGGAGTGCCGATGGTTACACAGCAAAGTTTTGCCCTCTGCTGGGGATAACAGCATTGCCCTCTGAGCAGCTCCACTGCCAGTGCAAAACCTGTTCTTGCTCAGGGTCTTGTTGATGAATATTTGCACCCTGGTCCTCCCACACTGGTGCCACGTAATGATGCACAAGCCCAGCTGCTGCAGTGGCCACAGGGAGGGGAGCTCTCAGTCACCCACAAATAAAGTGTTTGTCTTGCAGTTTAGATCTAAATAAGCCATTTGGAAACCTGCCCTGGTGATTCTGGTATTCTGTACACTCTGTCAAATGCCTCAGTGAGAAGGCAGGTGCCTGGTTCCTATGGATGGGAAAGGTTTGCCTGCATGTGTCTGTGCATACAAGCACGGGATGATCCAGGCAGCCTAAAATAACTGCCTTAAGCACTGGCAGTCAGGGGCAGATGTCTCTGATGACCTTGATACTGAATTTTTTGGAGGTTATGAAAAACCCGTGTTTGAGTCTTAAGTCACTGTGAACCTGAGGAATAACTGGAGAAATGGTCCAGTCAGACCAAACTTACACAACTGTAGATACAGGGTCACCAAAACAAGTCCCTCCACACCACAGGATCTGTGATACCAAAATACCATTACTTTGTCCTCCCCGATCACACCCAAGGCCAAGCTCTCAGCCTCTGGTAATGAGGAAAACAGAGGAAGGATTATCCTCTTGCCTTGATGCACACAGATTTGGGCTGCCATGTCAGTGAAAAATCACAGAATCAATCCACTGCAGTAGTATCATTAAAAAATACTGACTCAAAAAGCAAGTTCAGTATGTGAAGAAAAATATTTGCAGCATGTCAGTGGGGAATACATCACTGCTCCTCATGCACAGAGTAAATGTTATTCCCACCTTGCAGTTCTCCAGCACAAGAATTCCCAAAGCTTCATCCCCTTCTCTAGGAAAGGCAGTGAACAGCACATTAAAGTGGGCTGCTGCTCACAAAAAATCCCAGGCAGAACTTCCAGCTTCTACATCCACGTTCATGCACTAATGACACCACAGCCACGTGGGATGTATAAAATTACAGCTCTAAGATTACAGCACCAGTGATGATATAAATAGGTGGTGATGCACAGATGACGACAAAGTTGAAGGGTCAGGGATTTATGGTCTGTCAGGTGTTGCATGAGCAGATGGTGGCCAGGCAGCAGCAAAGAAGCCCACAGCCATGCCAGACAGTTTTGTTCCATTCATATCTCAAGCTCCACATCTGCTGTAAGAGTTTCCACTTCCTGAGCAGCTTCCCAGAATTGGCACGGTGGTATTTCCTGTCCACACTATTCAGAGATGAAGCTGCTGCCTGACCTCACACATGGCAAAAGGGACGTGTCCAGACCCCCAGCACGCACTCAAAAGCCCAGTGCTGTGCAGTGACCTACATCAACCAGCCTGGCTACAGAGGTAGGCTGCTTAGAGCTAAATGAAAGGCCTAAAAACTTGAAGATTTGGAGGATTACAAGGGAGATGAGGCTGAGTCAGGTCCTAATCCTAAGTATTTGCCCGATTTTGTGTGCTAAAATGAGATCTCTGTGACACTATGTACTGCAAGTTTTCTTTCTAGTTTGAATTTGTTCCCAACCTTTTAGCATTTGCCACCTCAGCGTCTCTTCTTACCATAAATTTCAGCACTGGAAGACGACACATCACTGGAAGACTAAGCAGTATGAGTAGGATGCCCTGGTTTGGTCCTCTGGATTCAGTGTTATCTTGAGATAGAGACCCGAACACGCAAATCCTCCCTTTCCCTGCTGCTCTGACAATAGTGCTCCTTCATGCCAAAAGTCAAAGCAACAAAAATCCCCAACTGCTGAGAGAGGTATAAAAAAAAAAAAAATTCTTTTTTCACAACATCTTCTCGATCAGGTACATGTAGAAACATCTTAATGAGGAAAACCAGGATCTTGAGCTGCATTCCAGAGGTGCTGGCAGAATACTGACTGCTCAAAACATGTAGAAATGGATGCAGCGCCACATGGCATAATCAGTCCTGCCTGACACCAGGCAGTGGTCAAACAGTCCTCGGACTAAGAAAATTTAAATATCTTAATTAGGCACTCTGCTTACTCCCACACATGTAACAGGACATGCAAATGCAGGTCAGTGGCATGGAAAGAGGAGGAGGAAGCTCAAGGGAGGAAGGAAGAGTACACTCAACCATAAACTGCCCAGCTAAGGACAAGAAATTTAGAAGTGTGAACTTCAGTTTAAGCATCCTATTTCCATTACATTTTCATGGGAAAAGAAATATCCATGCTCTAAAGGTTCAATTACTGACAGGACAGCATCAATGTAGGAAAAGAACTCAGCTTCCCCGAAAAGTCAGGAAACCTTAACTATGGTTTAAAAACTAATCCGCCACCACCACATTCTTAAGACCCCGATGAAACTCGTACAGGGCTTTAAGGCTTTCAAGGGAAATTTTAGACAGAGCACTAGCATTTCATGGATCAGACAATCCAATTTAAGGGTTTGTCTAGGCTAGAAGTTCACTGCTTTTACCTGCCTGCAGTGGTTAGAGCGGCATCCTGCTCAGCCAGGCACATGCCCCAGTATGGGTGCAGTTGTGCATGTAATAGTAATTGCATTTGTAGGGCTTATTCGCTTTTGTAGGCAAAATAAACCATTCCAAATAAGACAGTGTTTCCCTCAGCCCAGCACTGCGAAAACCACGGGTACAAAAATAAAATTCTATCTCTGACAACACCGTTTTTTATCAGTCCGTGTTTTCTAGTAGGCCAATATCTGAACACTTGCAGAGACAGGAGGTGACCAGAGAACCAGGAGAGAAGATAAAATACCTCCTTTCCAATTTGCATGGATTTACTAGTGCCCCAGTGGTGATGTTTCACAGCGTATTTTCTCCCAGGAATGGAGCAAATGGGCTGACATCCCACTGTCTTTTCCACCCTGTGCTGTATCACCTCCAAATTAGCCCTACATGGGAATAAACTCTCTCCTAAAGCAAATAAAACATTTCCTCATAGCACAGTAAGTTTTCTTCTAGCTCGAGACTCTGTAATTTTAAATACAAACTTGCTCCCTTTACACCACTTTCTTGACATTTATGGTGTGACCCACAGGCACGAAACAGGATTCCCAATAACACCAACTCTTCATGCAGCTTTGACCCTTGGTCAGGATGTCCTACTAGCAGAGCCCAGATAACTATTTATTTGAGCCATTTTCACATGAGAAAACTTGGTTTCTCATGGTGCAAAATGAAAAGGAGAGTTTGAAGTCCCTTCTCTTTCCAAACAAAGTTTGGAAATATTTTTTTAATTGCTCCTGTATTTTCTCCAAGATGCCTTCAAAATGAGCAATATCATCTTTTCCAGTCTAACACAATGTTCTGCCCAGAAATTCCAAATGAAAAGAAAAATTTAACAGTAAATAAACATTCAAAAATATAACCTTTGACTTAGTATTTGGAACCTGCTTTTTTCATCTCATATCTCACCAAGTGACACCTTCATTCTGGACGATGAAAGCAAGGCAAGCCAGAAACACCACCCTCCTGCTGACTCCCTGCTTTATCCATTTGGTTGCATTATCTTCTGCAACTTGAGGTTTTGTAGGATTGGTGTGTGTTTGAGTCCAGGCAGCATCCTGCCTCCCTCCTCTGCCGTTCCCGCTGCAGCACGAGGGTGCCAATGCTCAAGGAGCAGACAGAAATGCTGGGTGCCACTGCCTAGCCCAAATGAACATGTAAAAGATATTTTATTAGCCAACAACGTTTCTGCACTTGAGCTGTTAAGCTTATTAATCTTACAGTGCCTTTCCCTCTCCAAACATATCCATACTACTTCTTTTGCCTGCTGCGGCCTCTTGGATCCATGCAAACCACTCTTCCCCAGGAAAACCCAGCCAGCAGGCAACACGTAACCTACGGAGCACCATCCTGCTTAGCTTCCTTCTGTGTTGTTGAACTGCTCTGTGTGTTTGTGGGACCCAGTACACCCTGTTCATTAAATAACATAATTAGCTGTTTGGATCTGCAGCACTATCATTAGTCCACAGCTTAACAACACAGATCAGGGAACACGCAGTTTACAGCCAGTGCGGCTGTGGGGACTCGGATCATGGCTCAGTCTCAGGGCAAGCTCAAGTACTGCAAAAAGCATCCAAGCTTCCTGAGCACCCCAGTTCTGCCTCTGCCACAGAGCTAGATTCACGCACTGCTCACCAGGTAGAATTGCCATGTGCACAAAGGTGGGCTGGGACAGCAGGAGAGCCCAGGCCCCCACAGCAGACCCTGGCACAGCACAGACAAAGGGCTAATTCAAAGTTTTCACAACGAGAGCTTCGTTCAAGTCCAAACTTCCTTTTGTGGCTTCTCCTTCCACCCCATCTGCTTTTGGGCAAGTGCAATTCTTCTTATCTAGATACCCATTCTACATGAGGTTTCATCAGGCTGGTGGATGAGGTTTCCTTATCCTCTGCAACCTGCCGGAGTGGGGAACAGAAGTGGCACGTGAATAACAGACACTCAGGAGAGGGAAAAAAACACCAGAAAACCAAGCCAAGGCTCACTTAGCCTGTTTGGGGTTTTTTGTATTATTGAAGTAGGTTTTCATTAGCTGATAAACACTCTGACAGTGCGATTACTCCAAGAGAAATCATCACGCAGAACAAATCAGTACATCCACAAGGCTGTCTCCATTCTCCAGCCTCCACAGGGACCACTTCCCCCATCGATAAATGCAGAAGGAAAGGAGATGTTAATTCTTCCTAGTAATACTTTGCCTTTCATCTGAGATTTTCAAAGCACTCAACACTGAGCATTTGTTTTGTTAATGTTTAGAGGACCCAGGAGAGTGGAGGCCTCATTAGGAAATTGATACAGACAAAGCAGCATCATCCTTGTGCTGAAGACTATGGTCTGACCAGGCTGGACAGACCAGGTGCATCAGCAGAAATGAAGGCAAAGGATCTCATGTACAACTATCCACTGAGGTGATCTGGAAGCCAATTCTGTTGCCCTGAGCTTCAGTCTTACTCAATGGATCAGACTGAACATCACAGCCCAGCTCCCCACACCAGAGGCAGAAAATCCCTATAAAACAGACAGGAGAGGCCAAAAGAACTTTGGTTTCCAGGAAGCTCAAAGAACAGACATTTATTTCCCTGGCTGGCCCTAAAGGAGGTGCCCAGCTATCTCCCTGATAAGCTCAGGCCCAAATACCTGCACAGAGACAGCTCCACCATAAATGCCAGCAAAAAACGTGTGGAAAAGCATATATGTGAAAAACAGCCACTTCTCTTTTCCTTTACAGTGCTCCCTCCCAAAGGAGAATGTCGTGTGTATTACTTGCATCTATAAATAATTTATGTGTCTGAAAGAAAGAAGGCAAGGTCTTACAAATTTAGGTACCATATGCCTTCATTCACATATTTATGTATAGAAATATATATATATATATATATGCACGCACAACACTCTGCTATCCTGGCACTCGGATTTCTACAGACAGCTCATTTCTCTCCCCTCTCCTCTCCTCCTTTCCAGGATCACAGTAATGAAGTTAGGCCCGGCAACATTAGTGAAGCACTTACTTAATCCACCCTTTCAAACTCAACTGATATCTGCCCAGATAATATCAAGAGAGCAGCTGAGGCCCCTTTGTCAGCAGCCTTGAAGGAGTCATAAGCAAGAATATAATAAGAAATCTTATTACCAGCTTGGAGAGAAAGAGAAAATAGGGATTTGGAAGAGACATATAAGCCAAAGTTGACCCTAGGCAAATGCAGGTGACTAAGGCTTTCAAATGCAGTACATCAGGAGAGCCCTAAAAAAGGGTTTTAAATGTGTACAATGCACCCAACCAATTAAAAAGGCGTTTTATCAGATGCTGGGCAGCTCTGTCTCTGTCAGGACACAGAAGCAAATATTTATCCTCAGCTGAAAAAAAACCCCAACAATTTAGCTTTCTGTTTCACCTCCAGGACATGAATTTTTTTTCATTCTCTCCCCTTCTGCACTACCAGTGAACAAAAATGGCAATCTTGGTTTATGTATCTCCTCAGAAACACAGAAAATCTTTGCATATATCTGGAGATGCCACCTAAATCTTAAAATTAATCTCAGAAGTTGGTTTCAGTTACAGGATGTTTTTGAAATAAGCAATCTTGAAGAGCAATAGCACTTCATACGTGCCTGCAAAGTAACCTAAGTTACTTTATTTCTTGGAATTTCTTAAGAACCAGAGACATAGCATATTTCATATGAATTATTTATCAAGTATTTCTCACAGAATATTGTGTTTTTGGCAAATTTTGACCAATTTTTATACTTGAAGCTGGATATCACTTTGAAAAATACAAAGGTTTTGTAGCCCTGCAAAGAAGAGACAGCCACATTAAGGAATCGCAAACTGGTCACCTGATCTGATGACCAGAATGACCTGCACAAACCCTTCTGGTAACTATTAGGTCCAAATTAGTGATTCCTTCACCTCTGTTCTCTTCCCCTCTTCCCTTAAAATAGGGCAGACACTCCAGCATCCATCTCCCAGCACAGTTCCAGTACACCCTGGTTTCACACACCCAAGATGGGAGAGGAACCTCGGCTGGTGAAGGCACAAGGACCCCTCACCACTGCATCTTCACAGCCAAGGCTAAGCAATGCTTTGAGGAAAACACTTTCACTGAGATGAGCCTGAAAAGGCAAAGGGAGAAGCTGATGGCCTGCTATTAACAACAGATGGCTCTCAGTAGCAGATCTTCAGGGGAAATTGTATCATTTCCCAGTTCGGGGGCTTGGAAACCTGAGACACCGTGGAGGTGAAGTGGTTTGCCAAGGGGCACTCACAGTGACTCTGCTCCTTCTGATTTATTAATAACTCCATCTACACTGACTCAGCTGGAAAATATGATGGCCTCTAAAGGCAGATGAAAGCTGCTTTATGGCCCAGAAAGGTAACGTCAGTAGAGCATATTTCTAAAACGAAAGTTATATATAAGCACTCACATGTTACAGCTGATCTCGACCCAGAAGATAAAGTCTATTGTGCTTTGCAGGGTGTCCCACCGGAGGCAGAAACAATTATGTTTGCTTCAGTTTGGTTTTTAACCTCAAAAAGAGAGTAAGCAGCATTTTAAGTTGACCCAAATACTTGGCTTCACATGACCTATTTCTGACAACGATAACTGCACAGACATCATTTACAGGTCACCGAAGTGTGACGTGCAGGGAGGAGCACAGCAGCTGTACAGCAGCCTAGAACCCAGCCAGAAATATCCTCCCCTTGTGCCTGACCACACAGAATCCAAAGCCTCCTCATCCTCACCAACTTTGGTGCAGAATGGCCATTTCCAATGGCTTCATTAACTGCAGATCAAACATACAGTTAGGACACGGATCCATCTGACCCATTGGCTTGGATTTGACAATTCTTTATAAGCTTGGGACATGCTCACTTGAAGAATCTCAGCCTAGCCTGCATCAGTTCTCCTTTTGATTGAATCTAACACCAATAAAAGATTAAATAAAGTGGCCTCCTCTGCTGCTCTGGCAAAGACCAACTACAAGCAGCAATGGCTGCAACGAGCACAGCTCACCCCTGCACTTTCATCTGCCCATCCAGGGGAAGGAGTGGACTGCTGAAGGTGACAATGGATCTGCTCCACATCAGGTTTGGCATTTAAACAACAAAAGGCTCCAATTTGCAATGGAAGTATGGACTGAGACTGCAGGTCTACTAGGCAATGAAAACATGGCATAACCTGTTGCAACAGGGTCCTTATAGGGACTGCTATGCAGCCCTGTGCTGTTCCAGTTCCTGCACCAGCTCTACACCCGTGTGATCACGTCTCTGCCCGGAACACACTTGGGAGCTGCGCTGACTTAGTTCAGCTCTGTGCCTAATCAAAATTAAAAGCCTCTTAGAAAGACTGCAGTCTGCCAAGACTTCAAAGGAATGGTTAGTTAAACTGCAGGACTACCTGTAGACCCAGAGGGACAAGATTTTCTTTTACTGTCATAACTGAAAGTCAATGCCTGTGTGTCATGGCAGGAATATGTGTAAAGAGCTCCTTTGCCTCCCCATGTTCTGCCCAGCACTGAAGAGTTATCCCTCCCTCCAGATATATCTCCCTAGCAGTTCTCTCCCACAGCTGCTGTGACAAGAAGGTACTTCTCCAGCCCTGAGGATCTGCTTCTCCTCTTTAGTCTCTACAGTTCAGAAGCACCAGCTTCAAGCGCTGACAGTAATGGTGGATGTCTCCTTTCTTCACACACCCATCCCCAGACCATGCCTCACCAGCCCCCAGCACTTCACGAGGTGCTCCCTGGGATCAGGGAGGAAGGGGACTGCAGACCATCGTGACACTTCTTATCAATCACATTTGGTCCTGTACGTGGATGTTTTTGAATGGTATTTGAGAAGTTACTGCATTCACTGACACATTTTGATATTCTTCTATCGACATCTAAAGATGAAAATAGATGTAGCCTAACTTTCATGGACATCACTCCATGGGCATCAGATCCCAAAGGGAGGTGACATTTGAGCACAAGTCAGTGTAGACAGTAGGTGCCACAAGACTCCCTTATTCTGCTGGAAGCTTCATTCCCTCCTGACTTTGCACATCCTTGCCTTCCACAGGAATTCAGCACATGCCCATCCTAACTGGAGCCTCCCTGACCAACTCCAAATTAAATCTAATCACCAGCTCATGCCTAAATATGATTAGTGTCCATGAGTGGCAGGAAACAGGGAACATTCTATAAAACTGAGATCAGGGCCAGGCTTGATAAAACTTGGTAAAAATTATCTCTGGAAATAAGTGCGCTGAAACAGAGGCTCCATAACAGGGTAAAATAGCCTGTTTAGAGCCTCTGCCCTGAATCTTGTCCAGCTGGTATAAAGTTCTCTATACTACACTAGGAGTAAGACGACAGGTAGCAATTTTACCCAAAAAGCTTTAGATAGATGGATGATAAAGCCAATGCAGGAGATAAAGACAGGAAGAAAAGACAAGGCATAAGGAAAAGTAACAGATCAGCTACCACATCAAAGGAGCAGCCCAGCCACGCTTTTCAGACAAAGGATCCTCTGTCATGCACAGTGTTTCCAAAGGCATGGATTGCAAATCTGTGCTGGTGCCACTGGAGCATTCAGGGAAGCCCACTGATACCAAGGAAGACCCTGAGCAGCTGCATACTCTGTCCTCATCAATGGGAACAACATTTGGGAATTCCTGTCATGGAATGAGAAGCCATCACACCTTCATCTACATGGAAGGCACTCAGCCTTACTCTCATGGCCTCCAGAGCTGTCCAGAGAAGAATGCAGTTGAAAAAACGAAAATAAACATCAGCTTTTCTGTTCTGGAATGTGGTTGTTTGCACAGCTAAAATATTTTTGGCCACACATACAAAATTCAATTTAGATGTTCCTCAAGTTCAGTTCTGACAATTGGAGGACTTACTTTTATATCCTGACTGAACCTGTATTTTCAGGGAGGGTTATATTAGTTTTGGCTATAAAATACTGATTATCAGCTGTTGATTGCACAAGCGTGGACAACTATCCTACTTTGCTAAATTATCACTGGATCCCTGGGAAAAGCAAACTTGCTTTTACAGCAGGAAAGGAGACACACAATAGTGTTGAAGTCTTGTCATGACACCAAGGAAAACTGGTCAGAGTTAAGCCGGCAGTCTCTCCAAAGCTTGAGTAGAGCTGAGGTGCCTGGAAATGAAGCAAGGAGGGGCTGGTTTTTTCTGTGCAACAGCTGGGAAAAATGCTACAAGCTTCTTTTCAAGGCCAGCCCTCATTTAACTGAAAAGATTAGAACAAAATCAAACAGTAAGCCACTCTCAAACTGACAGAGCTGGAGGACGACACATGCAAGCGAGCAGGCTGCATGCAAAAATAAGACAGCTGAAGAAGCAATGGCTGTATTTGCGTCCTAGAAAGCAGCCTGGGAATTTAGACATAGATTGGCTCTGCAAAACTTCGGAGAATATCATCTCCCACTTGATCGGCATCCTTTCCCACACCTCTCCATAGCAGAATTGAAGAGCAGGTTTCAGAGGATTGCTGTGACACTACAGGGAGGCAGCACGACAGAAAGGCTCCAGCCTGGATGGCAGAATCCCCCCCAAATCCCACCCCACAGCCCAGCCGGCCCTCCTACGTGTGAAACCAAACTGGCTGGCAGCTCTGGGTAGAGTTGTAGGAAGCCAAGGAGAGAAAGAACCCATTTATAAAACACACTGTTTAGGGAGAGCTATAGCATCTTACAGTGACACCATTTCACAGAATAACTGATTAAGCCCAGGCAGGATGCAGGAATTCTGCTCCAATCTCATCCTCTGTGCCAGTACTACAAAGACAGAATTAAAAGCAGTAAATAGGACTGCTCTGCCTCTTTGGCATGAAGGATGCCCAGCTGGGGGACTGTGCCACTAACTCATTTGGCACCAGGGAATGTGACTCTTGGGCAGATGACAGCAGCAAAGGCACTGACTGCTCCCTTCTCCTCAGGGCGGGGTTACAGCTGTAGGACCATGGACAGCCCAGTGGAAAGCAGAGCGTCTTTCTTCTGCTCGCTGGATCAAATGAGCGGAAGGATCAGATCGAAAACATGGCCCTCAGCAAGAACTTTTTGGATTTTCTCCCACTTTTACAAGTCTTCCAAATCACATCAAGTGGCACATCTCTGGTTTCAAGGAAGTGCCACATGTTGAAGCACTTCAGGGTTTTTTTGCCTTGACAGCAAGTAGAAAACACATGGATAAACTGAATACCAGTCATTGCCATGCCCATTAAAGCATTTGACAGTATCCTAAATGATAGCATTTCACCACCACAAATAAAACCTTCACTGAACACAGGAAATGTCCAGCCATAGCCCATGACAAGCAATTAGTAGCAGTGGTTTGACAGACATTTCCATCCTATTAGCAACTCTCGCTTTTACCTCTTTAAAAATATTACTCAAAGCCCATAACACCCTGTGAAGTTCTGTAAACAGGGAAAGCATAATTGAAAGAATTCAGCCAGGGCCTTGGAGGAGCAGTGCAACAACTGGACTACAATCCAAGCAATTCTTCTCTAACCCTCCTCCCCAAACATGAGCTCATACTTGGTTGCTGAGGATTCAATAACAATTAATTTTTGCACCACAAAAACCTAGCTGTCTTTGCTGACAGAGCTCCCATTCTGCAAACTATATTATTGTTGTAGAAATGCAAAGGAAAATATCCAGTCAAAAATTAAACAGATTCTACCAAATGCCTCAGCTCCATACAAAGAGCAGATGTTAAAACCTTCAAGTGGTGTCAAAATATCTCTCTCAAAAGTGGCAGGTTTTGAATGGCTTAGTAATTAAAAACTCTGAAGATTGCTGGCTTTAGTTCAGCACACTTCATATTCAGAGAAAGCCTTATTTCTTCCCTCCACAGTGCCAGATATTGATGTACCAAGATATTTAAAAAGGCAGTCAGCCACCAACTTCCATGAGAAAACGGCAAAAAACCAGCAGTGCTAAAATCCCAACATCTGCAGAGACTGCTCACATATCAGTCTGCCTGGGTAATAAAGAGACAGAAATTTGCAAAATCACATAAACCCACAACCAGCGTTCACACCTTGTAGGTGAGGGCAGGGTTTCTCCCTGTGGGCACAAAACAAAGAGCAGAGGGAGCCCAAGCAGGACATGGAAACAACCAAACCCCAATCACCTCAGGAGCCAGGTACTGCCCAGGGGGAGCTCTGTTTTGAACATACTGAATAGGAGGCTCCAGAGCTGTCATACTTTGGCCAAACTCCATCGCTATTTTAAGAGGAGATCTGTGTATATTCCTTACAGGATATACAGAGCATACTGAAGCATGCAAACTCCCCCATAAATATGCTATAGATCAAGGACAAAACCAAGTCCTTTTTTAACACCAAAAATGTTTTCCACACAAAAGCCATGTAATTAATTACAATTTTTTCCTAAAGTGGCTCACACCAAGGGTTAGTCATATACCTCCCATTGACTCTAATGAGAGCCTTATGGTTAGAACAGCAACAGCTTTTTCCAGAACATGGTGGGTGGAAGCAACTTCTATTTTAATAGGCCAAGAGTAGCAAGAAAGACAGAAAATCAGAAAAAAAATTTCCCCCTGCATGTTTGAAAGGGGAAGAGATATGGCATATGTGTTCTTTGCCTCCTATCAGGGACCTGAAATGCATCTTCAAATTAGTTCTTAAAAGCTTTGCACCAAGACAATAAAGTAATTCTCAGAAGAGATGTTGACCTGCTGCTTCCTTTAGGATGAGCAACTTCCACACTGAAAGGACAACACCAAGATACAAGCAAGGAAGCTGAAAACACATCTTGGGTTTCAGAAAGATCTTACAGAAAACTATATACATTGCCAGTGGTTCAAGGCTGGCATATCTAGATTACCAGAGCTAGAGAGAAAAAATAAAAAGCTTCTCCAAAGAGCCATCACATTTCAAGCAAACTTGAATTCTGAAATGGAAACTCACCCCCTCGAACCTATACTTAGAACAAAAATCCTTAAAAAGTACAGTCTGAAATTTCATTTAGGAAAACTGGAAACAATCTTGTAACTGGGGATTTTCAAAACACTTCTGAAGCTCCCTAAAATGCCTGAAACTCAGCTGTTTGCAAGCTGACAAGCTGGGCAACAGACATGAGAACTGGGTTGTGAAGGGTATTTTAAAGCAGAGGAGCCTCCCATGGTGCACACCTTTGAACAGGGACACAGGAGCCCTACAAATCCAGAGCAGCACACAGAGTGTGAGCCTGGAAACCCACACTGCTGTAAAGCATGAAAACAATTCAACTCAAGCTTCTTTTTTTTTTTTGACAGTTCTGTTATTCCACAGGGCCTATTAAGAGTAACCTTAATATTTGCATAAGGTTTCAAAACTCTGTCCAAACATCAGTTAATCCTCTTAACAAATCTGTGAGGTAAGCAAATGAGTATTATCATTTCCATTTCATGGATGACAAAGCTAAAACACATAAAGGAACTTAAGGCCACTATTTCCAAACGAGCAGGTGAACAGAATGAACAAACGAATGAGCAAACAGAGCATCCCGAAAGTTCAAAAGAGATCTCCTCCTCCAAACAATCACATCACTTGCAAGTGTGGTTAGATATTCAGGTTCTTGAAGGAGCAGGGCATGCACACCTTCATGTAGAGGGTGATACTTGACACTCATCTTCACGTGAGAGGTAAATTCTGCTTGGATTTGATGGCATTAGGCAAGAAGCTGCTGGGTGAGTACAGCAAGAGGTGGGTCCCAGGATCTTGCTCCCAGGAAATACTGAAAATTATTCCAACAAGCACCACTTCAAATCTCCCTGGGAATGATTCACCCCTTAAAACCCAAAGCTCCTATCTGTTGATACACCAGTTATGGCTGGGATGGGATGTTTGAATCTCACCCAGCAGTGCTCTTCAGGACAGACTCCAGTGGTTCCTTCCCCAGGGCAACCGAGCTCATTTTCCTATTGCTGTACACAGCAGAGGTGGTCACCAGTCTTGTTTTCCTATCTGGCTCGTTTTGAATATATTTGTAAGGGCACTGAAGTATTTGAGCTGGGCATTTTATTGTCTTGCTCTTATAAATCCAAATAAACATCACACCTGCTAGAAAAATTGATTAGTTATTAAAAAATACAAACATGAGCAAACAAGAATTTACTTTTTTTTTTTTAAACACCTTAAAACATGTCCAAAAGTCCTTAATGCCTGAAAGGATAAAACCCCAAAATGAACAGTACACCAGAGGCATCACAGGCTAATTTATATGAGCCAAAAACCTTTTGTACAGAGCATACAGAACTGTGAAACAGGTTTGATCACGGGCCAAGCTGTGTTTCCTGGGCTGGTGTGTGATTATCCAGCATGACTTTGCACTATAGCACAAGGGCACAGGTGTGAGCTACAAGAGGGTGCTGCAGAAAATCACAGGTGAAGAGCCAAAGGCTGAGCATCTTCAACAGAGAAAAAAACCCTGCATTTCAAGTATATGAAGCTTTGAGTTAGGCCAGAGTTTTAAATTGTGGTGACAGGGAGGAGAAGAGTAAATTAATGGTGGTTGATTTTTACTAAGAAAGAACCTCGTACCCTATATGCTTTTATTGCTGACATAGAAACAGATTAGATATATTAAATTGATGACAATGACACTTATCTTGAGAGTCAAGACACAAAGTACCAAACACTGACTTGCTGTCAGAAGCACATAGAGCAACCTAGATTTTCATAAATCTCAGCTGTTGCTCAGGCAACAGCCACTTTTAAACAGCTACCATGCAGAGAGCATTTCCACAAACCCAGCCTGCAGCATCTCTGACTCAGTTTACTTGCTGCAAGCAGGCATGGGAACCTCAGGGTGAGAGAAAGCAGCGTTTCATAGTCCCTGAGTGAGGAAAGCTTCCCTGGGGCCACTGTAAAAGCTGATGCATCCCAGGGAAAAAGCTTTGCTGTTCACTGTGTGAGGAATAAACACCCGGATCAGGTCTGTTACCCTCCCTGGGTAGCGGGATGATGTGGCAGGGCTGCAGGGAGGACCTGCCCTGTGGCTGTACAGCTTCCTGCAGTTGCAAAAGCACCACAGACCAGCCCTGCCAACTACAACAACTGACAGACAAGAAAAAGTTCTTTCTGATCCCTGAGGCTACAGAGGCCCTAGAAAACAGCTACCAAGCAGGAGGAGAGCTTGCATTCCCAATTCCCTGCCTCTCACTTTACTGGAGTGTGGCCTTTCTGTCCTCCAAACACATTAGCTTGGCTATTTAATTTTCCGCCCTCCAATTCTCACTGCCCATGGAGAAGCAGCTCCTTCCCTGCCAGCCTGTTCCCACTCACCTGATCCTTTTGTTTCAGCTCATTATGACTGTCTGCGTGGGAAGGAGAGCTCAGTAAATGAGTACCAAGTGTGTTATTCTCAAATTTTTCTTTACATTTTGTAGCAAGGTGGCACATGTACATCAGCACATTTTCACTTTTCTTGCTGAGCAGTTTGGACACAGCCTCAGAGTTCTTTGGGATGGAAACCTGGTAGCAAAGCTCTGTCTCAGCCTGTTCTGCTCTCAGAACACAAAACTGATTTTTTTTTCACATTTAAATACTGTACCCCAAAAAAGGTATTTCTTGCAATAACCCTTAATGCTCAGTGTATATAGTGGCCTGCTTTGCTCTGCTCACTGTAACAACAAAACCCTCCCATCTTTATTTCTTTCCTCTGATCAAATAGCAATGGAGGTTTCCAGACTTGGACACCATTAAAATCTGTATTCTCCACTAGTCAGGAAAAGGTGCCCGAAGAACTGAAAAGGGTAATAGGGCACAAATGATTTTTAGGTGGAAAGTCCCACAGGTCTGTACAAAACAGAGACAAGATTGGAAACTGTGCGACCTTATATAAGGGCTGTAATTTCAAAAACTGGAACAAGAGCTCTAAATAACATTTGCAGAAGAAAAAGGAATTGCAATCAAAAAAAGGACTAAGTGTCCCTCTTGCCACAGGTGAGACTGCAATAGGCTTGCAAAGCAGCCTTAGGCTGAGGCCAGGAGACAGAAGGAGAAAGGGATTCAAATGTGGAGCCAAAGCAAAAATACCCAACAAATGTTACTTTGATTTGCCTGTGCAGCAACACTCCAGTTACCTGGAGTGACCCTGCCAAAGGAGCCCAGCAGCAACGAGGGTTATGGGGAGATGCTGTGGCCAGATTGTCATAGAAATGCAGGGTATTTTATCAGGTTGAAAAAAGCACAAGACAGTGCACGACAGTAAAGCAGCAGCCTCCCTGCTGACCCCGCAGAGGTAAAAAAGCAGAAAGGCAGGGGGTTTAGCTGAAATTAAATAGACAGTGGATTAGTATGGGATTTTTATCCTTGACCTGGCTTTCTCTCTTGCAGACAGCTTACACCCAAACACACTGGCAAAAGAGAAACCGTCAGACAAGTAATACAGTTTTGCTCTGGCACAATTAGAGGAAGGAAGGAAGTTATCCATGCTTTACTGTACACAAGGTAAAATTAGTTTCTTGCAGTTATAGGAAAGCTTGTCCTTCCTCCTTTCCCAAAAACACCTAGAAGTACTCAGTGCAGCAATACCAAGTCTTGTACAAGTTTTCTTTCACTTCCTCAGGAATAAAGAAGAAACTAAACAATTAAATTTCTTTTTTCTTTTTAACCTCACATCTTCCACACATCCAAGACTTACATTTGAAAACAAAGAGCTGCAGAGAGCGCTATGAAGGCTTCTCCTCAGCCACTTCAGAAACATGCACATGAATCAGAAATGAGCCCTAGGAAGTTTGCTGCCATCCTTTCATTCACAACAGGAGCCTTTCCCTTCCCCAGCACCTTTTCAGAGACAGAAGCTGCATCAATAACCACTTCATCCTACACTCCAGGATGAGACACTGTGGGCAGGAGTTGGCTTTCAGTTAAACCCCCGTCCGGAGCGTTTGCTGCATTTATCCTCGCAGCAGAGCCTGCAGCCCACCCTGTGCTGGCGGCCTGTATGAGCAAAGCTTGCCTAAAATAGTTGTGTATCTTATGAACTACAAACCAGTTTTGCTTCAAGTGCTTCAGAGACAGCAGCTACTTCAAAACTTCTTCAGAGTAGGTTAAACTTGCAAGGTCAAGTGATAACTCTGGGATTTTTTTTTTAAACTGTGGCATACAAGAAAGCCTCAGGCAGCACTCCTTTTCCTTTCCCCATCCCAATCCTAGGCTGGCTCTGCATCCCAGCAGGATAAGGCTGGAGCAGCCCCAATGCTGCTGTGTTCTGCAGCAGCCACCTCAGCACCTGTTTGGAACCCCAGGGACCAGGAGGACTTTGAGGTTCCCCATCTCACCAGGCACAGCAGACTCGTGCAAACGGAGTAAGAGGTGGCACTAGGGCAGCTTTCGGAGGCAAAGCTCTCCAGCTCCAGCACCACAGCGCTGGGAGATGGTGACATTTCTGCAATGTGAAGGCTGATGCAGGTGAGAGGAACAGCAGCAGCAAGGCAGCCCCTCCATCCCATGACTAAAGATACACCTCATTAATTGCTGTGCAATGAACTGAGACTGTCCCTTTTCATAATGTCTTTAATTTTGAAACAAACCCCCAGAAAAACCCTTGCTGCTGCCTTGGAATGTTGCAAGCAAACAAAACTTTGACATACTTCCTTTTGAAGCTTTTTTCCTCCCCTTCTTTTTTTTTTTAACCCATGAAATACTGACTTTCTACTCAGTAAGAGTGCTTGGTCTTGCACATATTCCCAGCTACAGTCCTTCCTTATCCCCAGCTTCTGTGCTCCTGATCAGTCTGAAACTCCACCAGTGTTTCTAGGATGATCCAAAGGAACAGCACAAAACCATGGTGTGACCTGAATCTCAGCACAGTGTGTTCTCTGAGCAAGCTACACCTGCCTTTCCTGAGAATTTGAAAATAAGGATGACTTTGCTGCTCTGTCACAAATCCCTAGCCAATATTTCACTTTAGTGGACTTAAATTGCTCTGGCACACAGTGCAGCTGAAGGAAAAATGCTCCCCTGAGCAGCTGCAGCTGCTTGTTTTAAAGCAGAATAATCCTGTGTAGCTCCTCAGGATGGATCACAGGAAACTGTGATTCTGGGATGTTAACAACCCATCCCAAGATGACACATATAATCCTTTGGCCCTAAAACAAAAAGCAAACTGAAGCACAAAGGCGACACTCTCCTTCAGGTTCCGTCATCCTCTGCAAACACAGTCCAGGAAATGCTGTACTCACTTCTGCATGGCAAACACCTCTACGAAGAAGTGAAGCAGTAGATGAACATCCCATAGAAGCATCCTAGTGTGACTCTGAGGACAAAATATGGCTCTAACATTTTTGACAGGGGAGGTAGCAGAGAAGGAGAACTGCACAAGCACTCTTCTCTAGGGCTGTCCCCAAAGCAATGGCTCAAGATTAGCTCACACAAACTGCTGGAGCAGCTGAACTTTCTGGGGTCAGAGGAGGAATTTCAGTCCTTAAGCCATTCTGCTTATGTGAGTCAGATGCTCTTGGAGCGATCTGTGCACACATGTGCATTTTCACATGCAGCCCCTTCCCTGCACATTGATTAGCAGCAGCGTGTTCTGTCCTTCCTGCAGCTCTTTAATGCCAACACTGTGATTGCAACTCAGCCCTGTGGAAAAGAGGAAGCTCTTACAAAGCAGGGGGGAATCGATACATGACAACTATAATTCTCTGCTCAATAATTGCACAGAATTTACACTGCTGAGTAGGTTCCCTCCATTGATTTTTACAAAAAAATTTTTTTTTGGAATACACGTGTAAGGCTAAGTTTTGAGGCTCTGTCTTTTCAGTGCATTGATTTCAAAATAATAACCAATTTCATACTGTACAATGCTTTAATACCTTCCTTCAGAGACACACCTCCATGCAGACCATGCCTCTGCCTACAGTATTCTTCTCCCTCTCCATTTCTCTTCCTTTGTTCAAAAATCCCAGTTTAGCAACTCTTAAGTACTTATCACGGTCTCAGTAAATGAGTCACGTTGTAGAAGGCCTTGGGTCCAACAAGAAAGGACAACATCCCTGGAATCCTGTCAACCAACTCCACCCAATGACACAACAGAGGGGCTGGGAAGACGACTGCACAATTGCCAGAATGTCTCAATGCTAGACAATGCTCAGGCTGTTAATTACACTGTCATAAGAAAAACAAACAAATCCATCCTGATACCAAAAAATTTCTCCAAATGTGTTCTGCAAAACTTGGGAGGCGAGGGGAGGAATTAAGAAGGGAAGAAATCATTGTGATGTCACCATCCAACTCCAGAGCAAACCTGTATCATATCAAATGTGAACATCTGGCCATCCAGCTTTAGAAACAATAGAAAAGAACCAGACTAGAAAAGAAAGACAAGACGAGACAAGGAAGCCAGAAATATGGAATGGAAATATGGAAGGAAAGAGCCACTGGTTTGGGAACTTAAGATGAAGACAAGAGATGACCGAATCGCATGGAAGAGATGAACAAAACATAACTATTCTGCCAGGGCTTGTGGGTACCTGGCAGAAGATATAAAAGAGATCTAAAAAGAAGAGTTTCATTTGTGGAACTTGCTGCTGCAAGATATTGCAAGGCCTAAAATACAAATCAGCCTAAAGTCAGGTTAGATGAATCTGGAAAGTATAGACTCACTCAATATGGCAATGGTCCTGATGGAGCCTCCAAACCAAACCACTGCACAGCCAGAACTGGTTGCAAATACCCATGAGAGATCATCCTTGCATTCTTCCACACTTCAACACTTGTTGCTGGTTACTATTTGAGACAGGGCACAGGCCAAGAGGGACTCTGGCCACAGCTGTCTCTAAGTTTAATGTAGCACAGAAATCCCTGAGCTACTGCCAATGGCAAAAATCTCTGTGTGAGAGGAAGGGCAGCTCAGAAGCACCCGAAAAGGTGGACACAAACTCCCCTCAATTTCAAGGAATAAAGTCATCATTTAATTACTTCCTTGCTGTTGATGCTGTCCAGAAGGAAAAATGAAGATAGGCCAATAATCTGTGACTGCTTTTCCATAAAACACCAGTGTGCAGCAGCTTCTGTGGACTCAACAAAAGATACTGACCTTTCTACTTAAACTGAGAAAGGAAAGTGTAAGCCTTCAAACCAAGACCAGAAGTCTGGACCCAAACTAATAAATCCCACTGGTACATAGAGATGAAGGGTAGGTAGCTATACGGCACTCTGTATTTTCCTTTTCATTGCAATCAATTTCATTTTCTAATTTTCCATATGCTGTAAAGAAACTGTGGTTTAATTCCATGAGAAAACAAAGACAGAAGGTCAATACTGTATAAAAAGTCTCACTTCTCTTGGTTTTCTCTCCTGAGAACACTGATGGTACTTATGCACCATGAATTTCATAAGAATGACTCATTATCTAAATAATGAAAGATTAAGTTTTTCTTCCCCCTCCTTAAACTTCTGCAAGAGAAGGTTTTTCAGGAGTGTGATCAGGGTGACTCATTGTGGAGGGCACAGGGGCCACAGCTGGACATGCAGCATTCCCATCTTGGAAACCCCTTCCAGGTGCTTTGCAGAGCTGTGCAAAGATAAATGGCAGATTAGCATCTGACATGCTAGAGGAGAGCTTGTAATTACCAGCAAAGTAGAAAGGCAGAGGCAAATAATTGCCTCTCTTCCAGGAGACAAGCATTATAAAGGTTTACTGAGCAATGTTTCTTGGGGTGGCAGTGGCCCCCTTCAGCACCTCCTGCAAACCCTTCTTCAATTTTCCCCGTGCTGGGGCCACTCCAAAGCCACAGGATAAACTGTCACACGAGCAGTGAAAGAACAGTAAGAGGAATGAAACCTGGATCCAGGCTACAGAGTAATAAATATTTATTGCCTTTCCTTTCTGCACATTGTGGAAACAGATGCAAAATGAAGTTCAGTGACTTGTGGGAAGCGAGCCAAACCCAGCTTTGCTGCTGCTGCAAATAAGCAGAGTCACAGGAATGGCTCCTGCTTACCTTGCTAGTGGTGCAGAATCTGTGTGTCCACCCAGGACCTCCTGATCTCTAACATCCCTGTTCCACTCCACATGTACCAGTTCCCCCCAGTCCCACATGCTCAAGAACAGCAGATCCTCTGCCAGGCAAGACAACACACTGACAAGTGGCCCTCTGAAACACTGGGACGTGGCTGCTTAGTCCTCAAGTATTGCAAAGACACAGTAGCTGTTGCTGCTTTGTCAGGAAGCCAAAATTTTAATAGCTTCTTTTGTCCAAGGCCCAAACATCAGCTCCTCTTCTCATGTGATGAGAACCTCTCTTTGTACCTTCACTCAACGTTTTCAAGGAAGCCTGTTACGTTCTCTGAGGCCTTTTTCAGCACAACTGTGCACTGCAGAAACTGTTTGTTCTCGTCACACTGCCAGAAGCATGCGAGTACTACAAAAAGCCACACAGAAAAAACCACAACTGCATTTTATTTGCTGGCTTTCATATTTTTTCCCAGATTAAAGACAAGTCCCACCATCCAACGTACAGCTTAAAAAAAAAAAAGGCAACTGCAATAGATAGGGAAGTGGCTTAGGACCAAATGATGCCACAAAGTTTAAATATAATAATCCCAAAATCAAATTTATCTCATATTCAGTAACCTGGCTTCAAAGGGATGGGGAGGAGTTTTAATTTCTATCTTTTCTCAGTGGATTTTCTTCTGTGTAGTCACTTCAAAATTACCACTTCCATCTAATATCTTAAGTTCTTACTGGCTCCTACCTCACAGGGCGACACAGAGACACAAATGGGTATTTCCAATTATTTAGCTGATGATGCATCAGGCTGGCATTGAATCTGGAAAACTCTTTGTGAGCAGCTCAGGCTTTGAGCACCCCATTCATCAACAAGGTGGTGAAGCTCAGACAAACCCCACAAAAGAGATGGGGTGAGGGAGAAGGATCCTTCTCCTGAGCGGCCATTCTAAACAGCCTCACTAAGAGACCATCAGGGAACAAGAAGTTTGCTCCCAGGATATGAGATTTCCTCAAAGCAAAAGCAGGTGGGGAGACAAAACAGGCTATATGTAAATTGTTCAGGATGCATTTCTTTCCTTAAATAAATGGCTGAAGGTCACCACAGGTTACAAGAGGACATCAGAGAAGCATGAAATGCGAATCAGTTCAAGAAAAGAGAGAAAAACCTGGGCCAGGGCTTGGCAATGCAGACACCAAGCAGGTCTCTGGGCTGGAGAGGAGGAACAGCTGAACATATAAAAGACTTATAAAAGTCTGCAGGTCTCATGGGAGCAGCAGGTGAGACAGGTCAGTGCAGTTTCACATGCTCACAATGGGCCTCTGCAAACAGCAGCACCTGCCAGATGCTGGGAGCTGCTGCTCTGTCCTCATGCACACTCTGCCCACATTTTCCTAATGCAGTTTGGTTTTTTTTCCCCCTCCTCCATGTCTGTAACATCTCCAGTTGACTTAAAAAGCCACTTTCTTTTTGTGGAAATATGAAAGCTCTCCATTATTCAGCACTTATTCCACATGGATGAAGGTCAGCAGCCTCCTTAAAGAGCTTTCCCGCAGCGTGTAACATTAATAGCTGCACAAAGATGAAATTAATTTCATTTTCCGAGATCTTACTTTTGACACTGAACAAAGTGCGTGGGGTGGGAAGGAACAGGAGTTAACAATTCCTTGCATGACTCAAGGGGAATTACACCTCAGGCACCAGGACCAAACCCCACAGACCATTTCTGCCCTCTCCTCCGGGGCATGCAAAGGACTCTCGGGAGAACTGGTCCACGCCGCTCAGCCCCAAATCCCAAATTCCTGAATACTTGTAAGTCATAGCCAGGACCCTTCCGGAGTGACATTCACAACATGTGAGTGTGTTGGCAGAAGACTTGAGGAAGTCTTAGAAATGCTTAGGAGCTTAATGAGGTTAATTACTAGGTAAAAAAGTACTTTAGTCATTAGAAATAAAATACAAGAAACAAACTGTCCACTTAAAGGAGGGGAAAATGAGAATAAATTGAAATGGCTTCAGCATTCAGAGCCTTTGTGAGCCCCATGCCAAACCAATCCCTACCAGCTTTAACCCTTTAAACAACTGACCTTCTGAATCTGGGTGTTTTAGACTGAATAAGACATGGTGACACCACCAGCTCTGCTGGGAGTCCTGGTGGGATGGGACATCCCCCATTAGTCACCCACAGCCAGAAAAACACAGAGCCAGACCCGTAGTCATGAGCAGCTCTCCAGGAAGGCAACGACAAAGCCACCAAGGTTATGAGGCCAAAGCTAAAACGCACTTGGGGTGAAAAAGGAGAGAGTTTGGCAGCAGGGAGCTGCAAAGGAAAGAAGACTGAGCCAAAGCAATGTAAAGATTAAGAGGAAGGTGGAGATTAAGCACTGCTGTGACCTGCCCATTCTACTGTGAGTTAAGAAAGGGTACAAGGAAATACAACACCAGTGCCCTGCTTCCTGCTGTGCTGACCTGCTCCTGTTTAGGCCACCAGCATCAGATGGTATAAAGAGCCCAAAGGAGATTTCATCGTGTAGAAATCATATGCCATTTAGAAGCCCTGGAATTAAATTGACTTTGCAATTCAACAGCAAGCACAGAAGGAAGATAAATAAAAAGCCAATGGGTTAAAAGTCAGGATCTCCCTCGGTGCTGGGAACACAGTTTGATTTTAGCTGCGCTGCACAGTTCGAAGACTAAAGCTTAAGCCGTGATATTAAGGTTCATACGGCTGAGAAGATATTGGCATTTGGGCAGACATCAGCAATTCTTTCAAGCAAATTACAGATACCAAGGGCTGGAAAGTCAGAAGCATTTCTGCTGTGTAAAACACGACATGCCAAGATACTTATTCTGTTGTAAATGATGCTCCACATGAACCTTGAAAGACTGGGCTTCTTGCAGCTGAAAAATAGACACCCCATCCTCCACACACACAGGTTTTGGTCCAGGTGTATTGATGTTCCTGGCACCTGCTCCCCCAGACTGTGCGCCCTCACAGAGCATTTGGGACTCATGCAGGATCCCAAATTCCTAACACCATGTGGCTCCAGGGAGAAAAATGATAGGAAAATGCCTCTACATTAGTTATAATAAGGCTTGTGAGCACAGACTGGGTGATGAGTGCATTCTGCTAGCGCTGAATACAAATCAGAGGCAACATACAACCACGGATCGCCCGTTAAGTGATCAGCTCATGTTTGCACTCCCTGGAAAGGGCTTCTTGCTCCTGGAAGGGCATGTGGAAGAAGCGGGACGGGAGGAGGGCAGCCCAGGACACTCTGCCCACTGCAGAGCTCC